>NC_142738.1:4327500-4570000 GCF_051943395.1 Hippocampus bargibanti | reverse complement strand
CCTCCAAGGAGCAGTTGGAGCAGGAGAAGACCCTGCTCCTGGCCTTTAAACCCGTCATGCAAAAGTTTTTGCACGACCATACCCAGCTACAGGTCAGCGCCCTCTATGCCCTGCAGGTGCACTGCAACGCCAACGGCTTCCCCAAAGGTAACGCTCCCACCGCCTCCCTGGGTCACTTTATTAAGGACACCCCCAGTCGAAACATCGCAAAAATGTTTCGTGCTGCTGCGTTTTTCAAGGCATGTTGCTGCGCTACTTTGTCAATTTCTACGACATGGAGATCATCGAAGAAGAAGCCTTCCTCGCATGGAAAGAAGACATTACCCAAGAATTCCCTGGGAAAGGAAAAGCTTTGTTCCAGGTATTTTTTTTTTTTAAACAATGTACATAGATCAAATCAGTCACTAAAACATAAATGTGGCCATTTTCTTCACTGTCACTTTGAAATAATGTCCATGTGTTTTTGAAATGAAGTGATGGAAATTTAAAACAAATCTGACTTTTGATTAGTCAGTTAAATAATCATTAGTTTTACCAGTGTCTGAAACTCATGACAAAAAGTTTAGCGGACACCCGGGCAGACAACTCTGAAAAGTTGCCTGCCCGGCCATAAAGTTACCTGCCCCATTTTTCACAACTTCAAACACAACAACTTTGCTGCTGTGTTACTTCCGGGTAGAATGAACGCTGGCATGAATTTTAGAAAGTAGAAAATTATGTTTTATGGGGAACTGGGAACGGATTATTCTCATTTTAATGGTTTCCTATGTGGAATTAATTTTTGGGATGCACCCTTTTCGCCTTACACACTCTGTCTGGAAACCAATTAAGTTCGTAAGCCAAGGTATCGCTGTATTCTGAAAAATAATGGCGACAGCAAAAAACTATAGATTTTTGCAATGTACTACGCAGCTCAAGTCAAATATTAAATGTATGACCAATTTGTATTTATTTTTAACTTCTTACGAATTTGAAAAATAGCCCAATCGTAATCTTCCGACAGGTCAATCAATGGCTCACGTGGTTGGAGACAGCCGAGGAAGAAGAATCTGAGGACGACGGCGATTGAAAGACGCACCGACCACACACAAGATGACATTTTGCCTTTTCCTTTTGCATTCATTGATTGATCCATTAACCACTAACTGGCAACCCCGCCACATCCCAATCCTTTTATCCCCCCTTCCACCTTTCGAGTGGCATGACTTCGTTTTCCTTTTTAACTCGCTCCGGGGGCAACCGTCAAGGCTGTAACGTCATTGGTCGCGATGGCCTCTGTTGACCTTTTTGCGTCCAAAAATGCCTCTGCGACCAGTCACCGCTGATACTCTACCTCTTCGGATAGGCCTATGCGCTGTGTTTAACGCCGTATTTCCTCAAATAACGGCCCTAATTAGTCACATGAGAAATAAAAAAAATCACAGTGTATAATCATTATTATTCTTTTCATTCATTGGAAGTCACTCACCAAAACAGCAGCACTCAGCGAGGCTCGTTTCCGATCTAGTTGGCCCGAACTGTTTTGAAAAACCGATTTTTGTGTCACGATAAATCTTCAGATTCCAGTTTGAAAACGACGAATACAGACAGGTTCATTCCAATGGCTGATTTGAAATGTTACCCTGTTACATTTAGTGGGTTGACTTCACCTCGTCACCCAATTTCATTTGAGGTAACTTGTTACACGATAGTGCTAAAATTTTGACCTGCCAACTCCACTTGATGAATGCCCCCATTCCTAACTACCGTTTTCATGTAATACAGCAGCAATCCCTTAATTTAAGTGAAACAAATAACGCTGATCATGTTTGTTTTTTGTTTTTTAACCTTTCAGTAAATACAAAAGTGCCCTACTCCTAAATTCTATTCCCTCATCTCCCCCTTTAAAAACCGCTGAGTCATTGTTGGTGAACATCCTTGTACTCATTCATGATTGCGCACCTGCTTCAATGTCAATAAAGTCACAAAATGAACACCAATAAAAACTATGTGAAATGTCTGTATGGTTGACTTAATTCTAGTCCGGGTGATTCAGAAATATTTAATTTGCTTTCTGACTTTTCGCTGACTCCGCCGGGCGTGGTCCCTCAAAAGCGACCCCTCACCAAAGTGGGTCAGCCGGGCGAGACAGGTGGCGCTCACCTGGACAGGATGAAAAAAAATGTCCGAAAATCAATGTCAAATGTCACGCTTGTCAAGAACAAAAAAATAGACAATAATTGCTCTTTCGTCACTGAGCGGGAGGGAACAATTATTGAGTATTTCAGATATTATCAAGCCGCCTGTCGGCGAACAACACAAAAAATGACGTAACACCACATGGCCAATCGTGGAAGAAGGGGTACGTCACGTGTCCGGAAATACACGTTGGCTTTCAATTAAAACACTGATATCCATTGCTGCTCCTCATACTAATCGCTTACGGTCTATTTTAATAGTTTTATTTTGGCAGGACTGGCGATACCCCTATCTCACCGCGAAGTAGGGGAAAAATTATCGAGTATTTCAGATATTATAAAGCCTCACCTGTCATGCGAGATAATAAAAAATGACGTAACACCAGAAGACCAATCGTAGAAGAAGAGGCACGTCACGTGTCCGGAAATACGCATGTTGGCTTTCAATCAAAACACTCTTAATACTAATCGCTTACAGTATATTTTAATAGTTTTATTTTATTTTGGAAGGACTGTAAAAATGCCTATGCCACCACGCGGGAGCGAAAAATTATCGAGTATTTCAGATATTAAGGCTCGCCTGTCATGCGCGAACAACACAAAAAAGGACGTAACACCACACGGCCAATCGTAGAAGACAGGGCACGCCACGTGTCCGGAAATACACATGTTGGCTTTCAATCAAAACACGGATATCCATTTCCCCTCTTAATACTAATTGCTTACAGTATATTTTAATAGTTTTATATTATTTTTGCAGGACTGGAAATATGCGACGTCTCGGCTCGGTTCAGCAGAAGATATCGTGTGTTTTTATGACGGAAGTCAAAGAAGAACCATCCAAGAAACGTGACTGCCAAGTGAGTGTGTGCATGACGAGAAAAGGCGTCGATCAAGCTAATTTCGTTCAACGACGTTAACGTCGGAATGATGGTCTGTCATTGTGAGTGGTTTCAGTCAACAATATTATCGAAACTGTCTTAATTTTGCTTATCGTTCGAACAAGTGTCGCGATTTTCAGCCCACCTTGTTGTGTTGAAAGCATATGGTCTCCATTCATTAGCAGATTGTTTTACCTCACCGCCTGAAATTAGCATTTTTCACAAGTGTTTAATCAAAAACACTTAAAATAAAGACTTGGTTTTATTGGTGCCTTTCACACTAAACCCTGCAAAATGATATATCGTGGTTTGTTTCTGACGCATTTATACAATTACAATGATGTAGGAATGTGACATGTTTCAATAATAATTCATCACACATTTTGTAGTACCATATTAAAGTGCATTTAATAGCTTTCAAATGATGTATAGATTATTGTTCTATGACAAATAATATGGAAATAATGGAATTTTTAATTTTCGAAATATGAGGGGATTTTCTGCCTGTAATTCCACATTGTTAAAACAATGAAAATCTGTGACAGAGTTCTTGATTACAGTTTAAACTATCATAACTTTCTTAATTCTTGGCATATCTTAACGAGTAAGGTACCATTGGAAAGCTTTTGAAATTCTAAACAAGAACAGATTCAAAATATGAATTAGCAAATATCAACGATCGAATGCAGGCAGATTTTCGTCGGAAATCAAAAATGGCTGTCACTGAATACTAGGAAAGAAAATTGCGAGCTCTAGAAATATATATGCTAATGCTTCTTTTTGCTTGAAACCTGGCTGTTATGGAGAAAAATATATATTCTACCACTTCTATGAGTTATAAAAATACAACTTACTCACCTTTATAAATTGTAGTGAGCAAAAAGTGCGTACATTTAAATTGTTTTCCCCCGTTTCTTGTTGTCGTATTCAAAAATTTCAAGAACCAACATAGAGGGAAACGTGTCTAATACGTCATCATAAGCTCCATAGCTTGGAAAATCCCCCGAAAAACGATTACGTACTTCACAAAAATATAATGATATACAACTGCGAGTACAGAGTGCGCTCGGTTCACTGTGAAACAGTCACGGTGGAATATAGGTCACTGTCACATACCTAAATGATGGGTGTTTAATACTCGACCTGGTGCTGACATACACTAACCCGAAAGTGGAATACATAGAATATCAGAACACCCTAATTACATGTTATTTGAACATTTGAACATCATTGCTTTCTGGGAAAAAAAAAATGAAAATGTGACATTCAGTCAAAGATTTTCCTTGTTCAGTTTATTATTATTATTATTATTATTATTATTATTATTATTATTTCCAAGCCATTTAACATGGTCGCCACCGCCATCTTGAACCCTGCCGTGCTGGAAGCTGACATCAACAGCGCATTGGCCACGGAGAAACTGGACGGTACCTGCTGCTACATTACGCATTACAAAGGTGACCATTCCTTAAAAAAAAAATTAAAAAACAATTCTTACATTCTGGTCAATTGTGGTAAAATATATTTGTCCCCCCCGCTTCTGTCCTTTCAGGTAAACTGCACCTTTGGGCTCGACTGGACAGGAAAGCCAATAAACAAGCAGAGAAGAGATTCAAAAAATATCAATACACTCACAGAAGCTCGAAAGGTAACTTAGTGAGTTTTAGAGACAATAATTTGTGAATATATCTCTGTTTGTTTTAATCAGGTTGTTGATTTATGACAACTGGTCGTAAGTCGAGCTGGTCGTATGTTGGGTGTTACCTGTGTATGTATTGCATTGTATTTTGGAAAGACGCCCCCATTTCAAGCTCATATAACTCCAGACCCATATAACTTAGGAATCAACTATTATTTCTGATGAAAGAAGAGAGTCGAAGGTTTCTTACGCTGCATTGAATGTTTATGTAGTCCAAAAAGTCCTGGAATGCAAGTGACAATGACAAAAACCCTGGCACTGGAGTGGACACATTTTGACACATCTGGCCATGAATGAGTTAAAGAATGATTGGTCTCATTTCAGCGACAAAATAATAAATCGACAGCGAGAAAAAAAGAACTACGGACTCATCCATTTGCTATCTATTAGCTATCTGTCTAGCTAGCTAGCTATGTAGCTGCCTATTTATTAGCTATATGGCTATCTAGCTAGTTAGCTAACTGTCTAGCTGGCTCTCTATTAGCTATCTGTTAGCTAGCTGGCTCGCTTTCTATCTATTTGAGTTACTTCCGGGTTGCGTGAACGCTGGCGCATGTAGCTGCCACTTCTTAGCCGCAAAAAAAATCGATCCTGTGACCGTAAAGTGACCTTGAGAGTTTTGAAAGGCGCTTATAAATGAAATGTGTTATTACTATTATTATTATTATCTTGATATCCATACCTGATTTGGCTATAATAATAATAATAATAATAATAATAACAATAATTATAATAATAATAATGATAATGATATTAATAATAATAATGAGTAATAATAATGATAATGATAGTAATAATTATAATATTAATAATAGTAATAATAATAATAATAATAATAATAGTAATCATAATAATAATTATTTTAATAATAATAAATTTCATTTCTAAGCGCCTTTCAAAACTCTCAAGGTCACTTTACAGTCACAGGATCAGTTTTTCTGTGGGTGAGCCAGCGCTCTCAACCAATAAGTAACTCCAATAGATAGAAAGCTAGCTAGCCAGCTAACAGATAACTAGATAGCCAGCTAGACAGTCAGCTAAATAGCTAGATAGCCATATAGCTAATAAATAGCCAGCTACATAGGTAGCCAGCTAGCTAATAGATAGCAAATAGATAGCCAATAGCCAGTGAATATATAGATAGCTAGATAGCTATCTAGGTAGCAAGCCAGCTAGATAGTTGTATAGCTAATAAATAGCTAGTTAGCTAATACACTGAATGTCACTAATTAAATAAACTCAAGACATCCCGTAAATTCCAGTTTTTGTTCATATGTTCTAGTGAGATTTAGCGGTAGCTCCTAGGTCATGTATTTCAGTATCTTTGTTATGGACTTTGTTGTAGGTTTTACATGGAATGTAGAAGAAGACTTTAAAACGGTGCCAGACGCGTGGATCCCGGCTCACCGAGTCCAACATCAGAACGGTCATCCCGTCCCAGATGAACATGGACACATTCCAGGTCTATTGGGTTTATAGACATTATGAAAGGGGATTCGTAGCATGTCAATCACCCCCCCCCCCCAAAACAAAACCTCTCACTTCCTGTAAATATCAGGTTGGGTTCCGGTAGAAGATGGCAACAAGCAGTATTGTTGGCATTCATCCGCGGTGGATTATGGTGCTGGGACTGTGCTGCTTCTCCGTCTCGCTGCCAATAACGACTACGATACCTTGGAAATCGCCGCTGTGCCGCTAGCGGACCTCCAGGAACAAACTCTGGAGTTGATCGGCACCAACATCAATGGAAATCCTTACGGTAGTCATTGTTATTGTTTTAAATTTTTGTTTCAGGTTAGTTTGATTCTGTTGTCATAAACACATTGATTTATATAGCGCTTTCATTAAAAAAAATAGATAGCCGAAACTGTAATAAAGCGCTAATATGGGCAAAAGGTAAATGCAAAAGGTAAAAACATTGCCAGAGGTCTGATCAGCGCTTTATCGAGACCGCTCAGCAAGAAAAATCACACTTTTCAATTCCCGGATTAATTCGGCAATGGCAGCGAATGAGTTAAGGATTGGATTGATTCCGACATAGCACTACTGAAGGCCTCGATCCAGTGACCTTGAGAGTTTTGAAAGGCGCTTATAAATGAAATGTATTATTATTATTATTATTATTATTATTATTATTATTATTATTATATTATTATTATTATTATTATTATTAATTATTATGATGATACTATACTATAATATATTATATTATATTATATTATATTATATTATATTATATTATATTGTATTATATTATATTATATTATTTAATTTACCTTTATTCGTCTCGCAGTGGAGACATTTACATTTCACAGCAGCAAAGTTTTGAAAGAGGAAAGGAAAGAAAGAAGTGGAAAATAACATACAGGAGCTGCTGTAAAGGCAGCCACTTTCGCGGCACCATCTTGAAGTCAAAAGAACACAAAAAAAAAAAATATATTATATTATATTGCATTACATTACATTACAAGTCATGAACTCATTCACTGCCATTCACGAATATATGTATTTAATTTGTAGCAGACGTACACATTTCACCATGACGTCCCTCATCCACTGGTGAAAAGGACGCTTTGATCCTCTCCTATTTCATCTAGAACTGCTTCATACAACAAAGAGGAATTCATTACGATTGATTGACTGTGTCTTTGTTTTGTCATATTATTTTGTTCTTTTGACTTCAAGATGGCGCCGCGAGAGTGGCTGCCTTTACAGCAGCTCCTGTATTTTTTTTTCCTACTTCTTCTTTTCCTTTCATCTTCCTTCCATAAGTATGCCGCTGTGAAATGTCAATTTCTCCACTGCGAGACTAATAAAGGCTAATCCAATCTAATTTATGACCATATTTCAACAGGCTTAGGATCTAAGAAGCAACCGATCCACTTGCTGGTATCCCACGGGAGCATCCGCATCCAGAACCCTCCATCGGTCGACTTCGAGCAGCTCTACTCGTGGTTCTGCAGCAACCCCGAGGGTCTCGTAGAGGGAATTGTGTGGCACTGTGGTGACGGCTCGCTTTTTAAGGTGAGTTGGCGGCACATGTCGCTAAACCACAGAAGCCATTGCAACTACATTTTGAGGAGTATAGTGATACCTCGGTTTACGAACCCCTTGGCTTACGAACTTTTCGGTTTACGAACGTTACATTTATGATAATTTTACCTTGGCATACAAACTATTTTTCGGGATACACACGCAGCTGCCACAATGAGTGATGTGTCGTTCGCGAACGAGCCCGTTCTCCGAACAATAAAATGGCAGCCCGCTTGTTTTGGTCCTCTATTCCCCGCCCCCAGTCGTCGGTTAAAGCCACGCGATTGGTCAAGAACGCAGCAGTGAGTGGGGGGGTTTCCAGAAAGAGAGAGAGTGAAGAAATTCAGGCAGACGACAGAGACAAAATGGATAGAAAACAGAGAAATTTGGACTCGTTTCAACTTTGTTAGTTCAAAGGCAGAGTGTAGACTGCAAGGTTAAAATATCCCATCGATCAGGCTCCACAAATAACCCGCACAAGCCATCTATCTGTACACTTGATGCAAAAAGCTATCAACCCAGCTAAACAGAACATAATTGATGAGGAACTAGATACAATTATCACAGAGAAAGCACCTACAAGGGATTATTCCTCAAGATGGCGAAAGAAGAAGGCTACGTCGTATCCTCATCAAGTGTTTAATGCTGATGAAACCGGACACTCCATGCCAACAAGCCATCAACGACCATCACAAAGGTAAATAAAACGCCTTTATTATACTGTACAGTTTATTTCTTTAATTATAATACCATAGCACATTTATTACACATAAAATCAGGTATATTTTGTGTAGTTTTAAGGCATAGAAAATTAGAAAGTAGAAAATTATGATTTATGGGGACCTGGGAACAAATTATTCACATTTTAATGGTTTCCTATGGGAAATTAATTTTTGGGATACACACCTTTCGCCTTACACACACTGTCTGGGAACCAATTAAGTTTGTAAGCCAAGGTATCACTGTATTATCTTTCTTTGGCAGGTTCACCGCCACCACCTAGGCTTGGAATGGCCACCAGGGGTCAGTCACCTGGGCAGCAAGCCAGTGGCGGTCCGTGTGGGTGGGTCAGCGGTTGCGGCTGGCGACAACAGCAAGAGTCTGTTTATGTCATTATCCCAACTTAATGGACACTGTTTCAACGGCCTGCACGATATCCACTTTGACTTGTGAATACAAGCGATATTTGTTTTTGTTGGATTTCTGCAATTGGTGCCAGGAATATGACACACAACATTGTGGCACGGCTTCAAGCGGAAGCAAAGTTTATTGTCATTTAAGATGCCGTGTTAGTTCATTTCAAATACAGTGATGCCTCAGCTTACAAACGCTTTACCTTACGAATTTTCCACCTTACGAACATTAAATTCGCGAGACTACAATCTTGGCAGACGAACTAGTTTTTGGGAAACACACAGAGCACCACAATGTTGCTAGTTTTCGGCGGAAGAACACCAAACCACACGGCCGAACAGCGCCACCGTGGCTGGCGGACTAGTTTTCCACACACACTTTCTTCTAGTGCACTCAGTGCAGACTTGGTCTGTTATAGAGTGGATACTTTTGGGACTGAAAAAGACCCCACCACAGGCTGGTGTGAAACCAAAGAGGACACAAAAGAAAATTACGGTCGAGAAGAAGATCATCGAAAAACACGAATGAGGTGTGCGTTTGTTTGATTTAACATCCCAGTACCAGTATGCTAAGTCGACCATTGCTACGTGTGGCTAACGGTGTTTCTGTGTTGTCTAAGCAACGGTCTCAGGCAATAGAAGCGGTTGAAAAACTTCTGGAGATTTGGATTAACGAAAAGCCGCTAGCACGGGACAGTGTGAGTAATGGTATTATCGCCGAGAAAGCACGGCAACTTCACTCATATGTCATCAAGAGGCCACTACACCTACGACCATCACAAAGGTAAATAAAATGACTTTATTATACAGTACAGTTTATTTCTTTAATTATAATACCAGAGTGCATTTATTATACATAAAATAAGATATATTTTGTGTAGTTTTAAGGCTTAGAAAATTAGAAAATTATATTTTATGGGGACCTGGGAACGGATTATGCTCATTTTAATGGTTTCCTATGGGAAGTTAATTTTTGGGATATACACTTTTTGCCCGACACACTCTGTCTGGGAACCAATTAAATTCGTAAGCCAAGGTATCACTGTACAACACATTCCATCATAGCTCAACCTGACTGAAAACATTGCCTGCTTGAAAGAAGTCATTCTGAGTCTTAATATTTTGGTACTAAATGATGCATTTTTATTGTTTTTTTTTTAACAGCGAAACTTGTTCCAATTCATTGTTGATGTATACACTGTTTAAATGTATAACCGTATTATCCCAAGAGATTCTCATTGTGATGTTTTCATTGTCACACGCCCAAAAAAACGAGTCAACATGTACTCCCCTCTTTGCTATACTTGACTCTGGATATCATCTCTCATCACAACCAGACAAGAACTTCCAGCTGGAAAAACATTTTTATTCCTCAAATGAAGACAAATATGTGGGGTGTTGTTAATGACTGTGAATTTCTTGTCAAAGGTCAATTTGGAGCGACTAATTTGAGCCTGCCGAGGAAAAAGATGGCTCGCTAATTTGACACAGATGATGTTAACGTGTACCACAGTGCTATGATATACAGTAAAGTCTCGTTATATCGATATTCACGGGAGTCCGAAAAAATATCGATATAACCGGGACTATCGATATATCCGACCCTGTTTGCATGTAATTTTCTCCGTGCGTGCATAGAAATAGTATCGATATAACCGGGACTATCGATATATCCGATATCGATATAACGAGACTTTACTGTGTGTATATATATATATACATGTAGCCAGAGCTACCAGCAAATTTTACTTCGAAATTAATATTTTTTTACCTGTTTTGGGACACGATTAGTTTCTTTACAAGTCAACTATTGTTTATAATCTATAATACAATTACAATACAACAATTGACACAATGTCATGAATGGTTTTCAAAATTAATAGCTGCTTTAAATAAGACCTGGTTTGAGTCATTGTTGCTCATTTAAGAATAATGTTGAAATACTAACATTAACTTGGAAATAAGGACAAATAAGGATGTATTTTTCCCCCTATTTGTGATTATTTATTGAATGAGTTTTTAAACATCTATCCGTATATAAACCTTACGTGTCTTTAATGAAGACAAATCTTGGAATGCTTCAAAGTCAATGTACCACTGCATTACTAATGTTGAGATGTTATAATTTCATAGGAAGGTCATCCATTTTGCCAACCTGGTCTCCATGATGTCATAAAGATAAAGCCACAAGAAAATAGGCAGTTGTGTTTGATTGGATTGGGTTGGATTAGCCTTTATTAGTCTCG
This sequence comes from Hippocampus bargibanti, assembly GCF_051943395.1. Classification (NCBI taxonomy): domain Eukaryota; kingdom Metazoa; phylum Chordata; class Actinopteri; order Syngnathiformes; family Syngnathidae; genus Hippocampus; species Hippocampus bargibanti. The sequence goes on along the minus strand of NC_142738.1, from coordinate 4,558,831 downwards.
CAGTGAAGAAATGTATATTTTACAGCAGCAAAGTTATGGAAAGAAGAGGAAAGTTCATGTTTATAGTGTGATTCATCAAAGTTAAGAGCAGAACTTGATGGAATGGAATAATTGAAGATAAAAGTAAGAAAGAACCTCTTACCTTGAGGTAAGAACCTCAATACAAGTCATTTTAATTTATTCCCTTTTAAAGGACAACCAACACCTCTAGACAAGTTGCGTCCATAATTTGTAAAATCACTTCAAATGACTTCTACTCATTGTTTTTTACAAAGATTCCACGGCATATAGCTATATTTTACGTTTTAAGGCTCACGCTAAATATTCAGAAAGTCTTGTTTTCGAGTTGATGACGATTCGTGACATGACGTCACTGAAGGAACGCCCCTGACCGAGAAAGCGACACACAATGCATTTTGGGGTACTTTGTTTGGTCTGAAAACGTTGTGTTGATAATGCGATAGTGAATCGTGTGTTGCACCAAGACAACTATTTGATACTAGTTGACACAAATTCCCAACAGACACCCCATTTCCAACGGAGCTTGGGCGCCATCTTGTGCATTTTCTGGGACGCTACATTGGAGTCTTGACTGCTCCAATTGATACGGGAGGACTTCTTTAATCGATTGCAAACATTTATGCTTTCCTCTTCAGAACTATTCGAATCATATTCATAACTGGATGGGTAACAAGAAAGTTTTTGGGCATTTTAGATGCTATAAAACGTTTTTCTGATGTCAGTTAGGAAACAAAAAAATGGTGTCGGTTGTCCTTTAATTGATATTTCGGACATTTCAGAGCTCAAAATGCCTGCCGCTGTCGAATGGGGTGATGTGAAGAACCTTGATCCTGCGACCCTCCATGAGTGTTACAAAGATGAACTGGACAGTTTTATCCACCTTCTCACTTCGGTAATCATATGCAGACTCACTTTAGTGTCACGTTCATCCATTTGTCATCTGAAATGTTCATCAACCAAGGTAATGTTTCCTAAACGGTAACTTCATTCTCATAAGGTTTTGGTCTGACATGAGCTACAGTAAAGTCTCGTTATATCGATATCGGATATATCGATAGTCCCGGTTATATCGATACTATTTCTATGCACGCACGGAGAAAATTACATGCAAACAGGGTCGGATATATCGATAGTCCCGGTTATATCGATATTTTTTCGGACTCCCTTGAATATCGATATAACGAGACTTTACTGTATTTAGCTAGCTATCTCATAATAATAATGATAATAATAATAATAATCATCATCATCATCATCATCATTTCATTTATAAGCGCCTTTCAAAACTCTCAAGGACACTTAACAGTCACATAAGTTTTTCTGTGAGTGAGTAGCGGCAGCCACATGCGCCAGCGTTCACTCAACCCGTAATAACTCAGAAAGTTAGCTGGCTAGCTAATAGATAACCAATAGATAGCTAGATAGATAGCTAGCTATATTCAATGTATATTGACATACAAGTGCATCTTAATTAAGTACAGTATTGACGAAAACAACTTGTATCAGGAATGAATTTTATGTTTTGTTCCAGGCAGAAGAGTTGGAAGTGGAGCGGCAAGCTCAGGCGGACGTGGTCCACATACTGCGAGTGTTTCAGGCCTTGCTCAAGGTGCTCGCCTCTGTTAAGTCTACACCTCATTCACACGTGATTAAAATAATGGAATTACTCTGGTCCGATACACACCAGACTTTGTTGTCTCACCTCAAATATCTGGGAAAAGGACGTCTGTGTAAGCTCTGAGTCGTACAAGAGTGGTCCCATCGATGAAAAGGTTTCTTCAGCCGTCATCTGTACTTCTTTGAAGGTGTCAGACGTTTCGCTTCTTATCCAAGAGGCTTGTTTATTTATAATACCATAGGACATTTGTTATACATAAAATAAGGTATATTTTGTGTAGTTTTAAGGCCTAGAAAATGAGAAAATTATGTTTTATGGGGACCTGGGAACGGATTATTCTCATTTTAATGGTTTCCTATGGGAAATAATTTTTTGGGATACACACTTTGCGCCTTACACACTCTGTCTGGGAACCCATTAAGTTCGTAAGCCAAGGTATCAATGTATCGTGCCAGAGCTACCAGCAAATTTTAGTTCGCTGACGAAGCCTCTTGGATAAGAAGCGAAACGTCCGGCACCTTCAAAGAAGTACAGATGATGGCTAAAGAAACCTTTTCATCGTTTAAATGTGATGTCGTTCCGGGAAATCACTTATCGACCACCATCTCCTCAGATGAAAAATCAGGAAGCGACTTTGGCCGAACAGTTAGTTGAAGAGCAAGAGAAAAATGGTTTGTACGCATCACTCAATGGTTTACGAAATACAGCGCCATGTTGACATGAGTTCCAATAATTCTTCTCGCTGTGCAGAAAACTCTCTTCTCACCAAGATGTCCAGACTCGAGGAAGAACTAACGGTGAGTCTCGTCAGGATGGTCATATCTCACCTGTGGAATTTTATATCATATTTATATCATATGTTGGCACACTGATAGAGAATAGACAGAACAGAAGTTATCATATTTAAATGTTTCATGCTTAGAAGGCCCACAATAGAAGCATAGAAAATCTGGGGTCGATCTGAGGTGAACAGACACAGCCTGTTAAACTGTCATCTTCATGTAGGAGATCTGGTCTTGGACTAATTTAGGACTTGGTAAACTCCTTCACAGGAAAAGGTCATGAGCCAGATTGCAAATCTATCAGTTCATGGGAAGGACAACCAATTAAAATGTCTACGTTCTGTTGTTTAATAGTTGTTGGTACTTGGGACGTCCAGGGGGCGTGGTATTCAAATCAAGAAGACTATTTTGACTCATGTATCACTTAAATTTGCATATACTCTCAATAAATAACTTGGTAGAGGGCTGCAGACTTTGCGTGTCGGTCATGGATGGCTACGTCCCCTGCCGGCAGTAAAAGACAATCTTCCTGTGTTGGAGCCTTTGTTCACAGTGTCCGAGCAAACATCTCTGACATTGTACTTAACCGCACCTTAGTACGCCGGCACTGGTCCGGAAAATCGCTTTCTGAGGAATGAAATCCAGCAGCTGAAAGGCCAGATGGTGCGCAAGGAAGACATGGTCAACACGCTGAAGAAAGAATTAAAAAGAGAGAAGAAGATGGCAAAGAAGGTATGAACAAATGGATGCCTTGTTTGATACATTCTGTGTGTCGATACAGGTGTGGACAAAATACTACTATACCCTACTATTACTACTACTACCACCACTACTATTACTCCCACTACTAACTACTATTACTACTACAACTACTACTACTAGTAATACTACCACTACTACTACTACTACAACCACCACGCACGACTACTACTACTATGGTCACTACTACCACTACGACTACTACGACTACTACTACTACTACTACTACTACTACTACTACTACTCCGACTACTACTACTACTACTACGACTACTACTACTACTACTCCCGGCACTACTACCACTAGTACTACTACTTCTACCCTATTACTACTACCACCACTACTACTACTCTACTACTAATACTACCACCACTATCACTACTACTATTACTACTATTACTATTTACCACTACTACTAATACTACCACCACTACTATTACTACCACTGCTGCTACTACTACTACTACTACTACTACTACTACTACTACTACTACTACTACTACTACTACTACTACTACTACTACTGTTACTACTGTTACTACTACCACTATTACTACTACTGCTTCTACTATTCCTACTGCTACTGCCACCGCTACTACTACTACTACTACTACTACTACAACTACTACTACCGCTACTACTACTGCTAATACTACTACTACCACCACCACCACTACTGCGTTTACCCTACTATTACTACTACCACCACTACTACTACTAATACTAGCACCACTACTATTACTGCTATTGCTGCTACTACTACTACTGTTACTACTGTTACTACTACCACTTTTCTACTACTACTACTACTACTACTACTACTACTTCTACTTATCCTGTGACTGAAAAGTGACCTTGAGAGTTTTGAAAGGTGCCTATAAATTAAATGTATTCTTCTTCTTCTTAATCTTATTATTATTATTATTATTATTATTATTATTATTAAAATGAAGGGATCGCTCGTCATTGTCACCGATCTTACCATATCTCTGTTCCATAGCAAGTTTTGCGAGCAGAGTCTGCGGAGGAAGACGTGAAGTTGTTGAAAAAAGAGGTAAACAAGAAATGGAATTTAGTTGGCGGATCAATCAAGGAGTATATACATCCACACAAAAAATGCTCAAGCTTAACTCCAAAGTCTCATTTCCCACCATGTCATCTAAAAGTAAACGTCTCTTGGGTCAGAACACGCAGCTTCAGCGGGACGTCGACTTTTATCATGGCGAGTTGGAGCGTAAGGAGTCTGATGTGTCCAAAGAGGATATGGCAGAGACTCAACAGAAGCTCATCTTGGCCAACCGACAGCTCTCGCAATGCATGGATGACCTTCAGGTACCCCACTCGCCACTCCCTTTTTACATTGGCGATCAGACGTGTATTGTTGTATTTATTTATTGATTTATTTATCCGTTTTTATTGAAGTATGTAATTATTTGTTTGTTTTTGTTTAATGTATTTCTTTATTTGTTTATTTATCCTCTTATTTATTTATTTATTAATTTAATGTGCCTTATTTACTATGCATTGAATTATTTATTCATTTGTTTGTTTGTTCTGCATTTATTTATGCTTGTGTTGATTTATTTTATTTATTTCTGTATGTTTTGTTGATTTATTTATCCATTTATTTATTTGTTTGTTTGTTTTATATATTTCATCATTTATTTGTTTTTACATTGGCGATCAGACGTGTATTTATTTATTTATTTATTTGTGTATCTATCTATTTATTTATTTATTTATTTATTTATTTATTTATTTATTTATTTATTTATTTATTAAAGCTTTTATTTATGAATTGATGTATTTATTTATTATGCATTTATTTATGCATGTATTTATTGTATTTTTATTTATTTGTATATTTATGCATTTCTTTGTTTATTCTGCATTTATTTATGCATGTTTTCATTTTTATTTATTTATTTATTTGTGTATTTATTTATTTATTCGTTAAAGCTTTTATGAATGGATGTATTTATTTATTTATTATGCATTTATTTATGCACGTATTTATTGTATTTTTATTTATTTGTATATTTAAGCATTTCTTTGTTTATTCTGCATTTATGCATGCATGTTTTGAATTCCATTTATTTATTTATTTATTTATTTATTTATTTATTTGTGTATTTATTTATTTATTTATTTATTTATTTATTTATTTAGTTATTTGTTAAAGCTTTTATTTATGAATGGATGTATTTATTTATTTATTATGCATTTATTGATGCATGTATTTATTGTATTTTTATTTATTTGTATATTTAAACATTTCTTTGTTTATTCTGCATTTATGTATGCATGTTTTGAATTTTATTTATTTATTTATTTATTTAATTATTATTTTATTTATTTATTTATTTGTTTATTTATTTATTCATTTATTCATTTATCATTTATTCATTTCTTCATTTAGCAAGCGGAGGACGAAATCTTGCGGCTGAAAGCGGACAACCTCCGCATGCAGCAATGTGTAACGGAATCCACCAAGGAGATGGAGAAGATGAGCGATGAGTACAACCAAATCAAGATGGCCGTCCACCAATGCGACTCTGAGAGCGACCAGCTGCGAAAGGAGAGGGATCGCGCACAGCTGCAGGTAAACCCCGTCCTCAAACCACACACTTTTTAATCCACGTTTTCAATTTTGCCGAAATGTGTGCTTTCTCGTGTAGGTCAGAGAGCTGACGCAGAAAATTACTGACATGGCGGAAGAGGATGACCCCATTTTGGCAGAAGTGGATGCTAAAGTTGAGGAATGGAAGGTCGGCGGTACACTTTTTTGAATCCCCGGAGCTTGTTTGAATTTGTAATGTAGAAGCTGGGATGCAACTGAAACAGAAATTTACCATTTGGGTGTAAAGTTAGCATTTTACGATCATTTCGTTTTTTTTTTTTTTTCGTTGGACCTTTAAAAATAATCTACTTCCCACCAAGATTTATTTAGATTTATATTAAGATTCGCAATTCAACTCCTAACTCCAGTTTAAATTAGTAACCTTAAATTTGCTTGGCAGGTCTGTCATAAGTCAAAAAGTCTACAGTGACGCGATAAGTCAGCCATTTTGTTTTTCAAGCGGCCATTTTATCAAGCCACCATCCAAAATGGATGGATTAATCCTTTTATTTCTCATTCCATAAACAGAAAAATCTACTCGCTGGCTGGCTGGTTGGCTGGGTATCTATTAGCTGTCTATTGGCTAGCTATCTTTTGGGTATCTAATACCTAGCTGGCTCGCTTTCTATGTATTTGAGTTACTTCCGGGTTGAGTGAACGCTGGCGCGTGTGGCTACCGCTGCCCCACCCACAGAAAAACTTATCCTAGCTGTGACTGTAAAGTGACCTTGAGAGTTTGGAATGGTGCTTATAAATGATTATTATTATTAGCTGACTGGCTAGCTAGCTTTCTAGCCGGCTAGCAATCTATCTCTCTGTATATCTATTAGCTCTATAGCTGGCTAGCTTTCTAGCTAGCTAGCTATTACCTATCTATTAGCTAGCTGGCTCGCTTTCTATCTATTTGAGTAAGCTGCGCGTGTGGCTGTTGCTGCTCACCCACAGAAAAACTGATCCTGTAAAGTGACTTTGAGAGTTTTGAAAGGCGCTTAGAAATGACATTTATTATTATTGTTGTTATTATTGTTATTGTTGTTATTGTTATTGTTATTGTTATTATTATTATTATTATTATTATTATTATTATTATTGTTGTTGTTATTGTTATTATTATTGTTGTTATTGTTGTTATTCTTATTCCTATATATTATTATTGTTATTATTGTTATTGTTATTATTGTTATTGTTATTATTATATATTATTATTATATATTATTATATTATTATTATTATTATTATTATTATTAAAAAATCAATCACAATACAAAATTTAGACTAATGGGATCACATATTAATTCAAATAACTTGACTGCCGACCAATTAAGTTATAATAATAATAATAATAATAATAATAATAATAATAATAATACATTTCATTTAAAAGTTTTGTGATGGGGTTAAACAAGTAAACTCCACAAGGGCAGAAAAACTGATCCTGTAAAGTGACTTTGAGAGTTTTGAAAGGCGCTTAGAAATGACATTTATTATTATTGTTGTTATTATTGTTATTGTTATTATTATTATTGTTATTGTTGTTGTTGTTGGTGTTATTATTATTGTTATTATTATTATTGTTGTTATTATTATTATTATTATTGTTATTGTTGTTATTGTTATTGTTGTTGTTATTCTTATTCGTATATATTATTATTGTTATTATTGTTATTGTTATTCTTATATATTATTATTATATATATTATATTATTATTATTATTATTATTATTATTATTATTATTATTAAAAAATCAATCACAATACAAAATTTAGACTAATGGGATCACATATTAATTCAAATAACTTGACTGCCGACAAATTAAGTTATAATAATAATAATAATAATAATAATAATAATAATAATACATTTCATTTAAAAGTTTTGTGATGGGGTTAAACAAGTAAACTGCACAAGGGCAGAAAAACTGATCCTGTAAAGTGACTTTGAGAGTTTTGAAAGGCGCTTAGAAATGACATTTATTATTATAGTTGTTATTATTGTTATTGTTATTGTTATTGTTATTGTTATTATTATTGTTATTGTTGTTGTTGTTGTTGTTGTTATTGTTATTATTATTGTTGTTATTGTTGTTATTGTTATTGTTGTTGTTATTCGTATTCGTATATATTATTATTGTTATTATTGTTATTGTTATTCTTATATATTATTATTATATATATTATATTATTATTATTATTATTATTATTATTATTATTATTATTAAAAATCAATCACAATACAAAATTTAGACTAATGGGATCACATATTAATTCAAATAACTTGACTGCCGACAAATGACGTTATAATAATAATAATAATAATAATAATAATAATAATAATAATAATAATCATAATACATTTCATTTAAAAGTTTTGTGATGGGGTTAAACAAGTAAACTCCACAAGGGCAGAAGAAATCCATGAAATTGCAAATGTCATTTTCTTCACATATAGGTAGACATGTGAACCCACATTGCTGCTGTGGAATCTTGATGGTTTTATATTTCTTCACAGAAAGTGTTGTCAGAAAAGGATGAGGAGATTACATTGTACCAGCAGATGATCTGCGAACTTCAGCAAAAATTGCGCCTCGCCCAGCTGGACGTGGACAGAAACAACAATCTTGCCCTGGAGCAGGTATGGTGTCTTCTTCTCAACATGCCCACAGTATCCTAATGAAGATAAATGTTGACAAACAAAATGCTCGGCAGGCCGTAGAGGAGCGAGACAATCAGATTAAGACGCTACGGCTGCAAGTGGAGCAGTACACAGATGAAATGAAGAAACAGACACTTTTCATGGAATCTCTGAAGGTGCCCAAAAACGGAAGCGGAAGTGAGTGATCTGAGTGTCCCAACACAATAAAAGCCAAACCGTGATAAAAATTGGTTCTTGAAATTGATTTGGAGCTGTTTGAAAAGTCTACTTATTACACTCGGGCTTCACCAATGCAGATTTTAATGCTAAATTTTGAAAACAAACAAAAATACAGAGTACAAATTCATAAAAAAAATACAACCCCGCCCTCCTAAATAATTAATGAAGCTCTTTAAGCAGTGACCTTGCGATGTTTTAGTTGTAGTATGCCGTACATTACAGTAAAGTCTCGTTATATCGATATTCTCGGGAGTCCGAAAAAATATCGATATAACCGGGACTATCGATATATCCGACCCTGTTTGCATGTAATTTTCTCCATGTGTGCATAGAAATAGTATCGATATAACCAGGACTATCGATATATCCGATATCGATATAACGAGACTTTACTGTATTTTAAATGATAAAAAACGCTAACACTAGCTGGCTATCTAGATAGCTATCTGGGTATCTATCTATCTAGCTCGCTATTTGGTATCTATTACCTATTTATTAAAGTGTCCTTGATAGCTTTGAAAGCTGATTAAAATATAATGTACTGTACAGTGAGACCTCAACTTACGAACTTAATTGGTTCCCAGAGTGTGTAAGGCGAAAAGTGTGTATCTCAAATGAATTTCTCCCATAGGAAACCATTAAAATGGGAATAATCCGTTCCTGGGTTTCCATAAAATATACTTTTCAACTAAATAAGCCTTAAAACTACACACAACATACCTTATTCTATGTATAATAAATGTGCTATTGTATTGTAATGAAAGAAATACACTGCATTGTATAATAAGTCACTTTATTTACATTTGTGATGGTCATTTATGGCTTGATGGAATGGTGTTGGAGGTCGAAGGTCAAAGGGAATTGCTGTTTGGAAAGAGAGGCGCATTACATGAGGACTGTAATTAAAGAAATAAACTGTGCTGTAAAATAACGTTTTATTTACCTTTTTGATGGTCGTTGATGGCTTATGGAAGGAGAGTCACCTTCCATAAGGACTGTTGGTAACTTAACCTCTGGTGCTGTTCGGTCGTGTGCTTCCGCCGAAGATCACTCCGCCAGCCGTGGTGGGTGTGTATTATGAAAATAGTGCTTATTATAAGGTTTAATTTTCATAAATTTGACGTTTGTAAGACAAAAAGTTTGTAAGATAAGGTGTTTGTAAGTTGAGGTCTCACTGTATTATTATTATTATTATTATTATTATTATTATTATTATTATTATTATTATTATTATTATTATTATAAAGGAAGAAACAATGAGCCTGCTGAGTAATCAACGGAGCCTTCTTCATAAAAATCATATTTATAGGTCCCTTTATGGATACTCAAGCACTGGTCCAGCACAGAAAGATGGAGGAACTCGTGTCCAAGTGGGACGCTGCCGAGATGAGAGCGACAGAAGCTAAAGAGGCTTTGAAACGAGCTGAAGAACACGCAGAGGAAAAAGATGGCGAGCTCATCGAGATTTCCAAGCGCTTGAAAGCGTATGAGCGCGTAAGCGGAAGACAAGGCCAAGCACGCGCATGCCGTTGCCATCGGTGTCGACGCGTGTCCAATTCTTTCGGAGTTCTCGCGAAAAGCTTATTGGGTGAAATTAGTTGGCGATGTTTACACGATGAGGTCACTTTGGTTTGTATTACAGGGCATTTACGGCCTGGAAGAAGCCATTGAAGAGATTGAGGAGTGTAAAACTGAAATCCAAAAGAGAGAGTTGGAGTTAGAAGCCATGACCAAAGAGAACAACCAAGCCTACATAACAATCAACCAGCTCATTGAGGAAAATGAGGACTTCCGAGAAAGACTAGGTAAAGTGTATTTATTTATTTATGTATGTATGTATGTATGTATGTATGTATTTATTTATTTATTTATTCATTTGTTCGCTCATTTATTTATTTACCTACTTCCTTAATAATTTATTTAATTACTTATGTATTTTTATATAACTGATTATTTATCTATTTATTTATTTATTTATTTATTTATGTGTGTATTTATTTATGTATTTATCTATTTATTTACTAATTTATTTATGTGTGTATTTATTTATTTATTTATTTATTTATTTTATGTATTTATTTTATGTATTATTTTATGTATTTATTTTTTATCATTTTTATTTAGTTGTGTGTATATTTTTGACATATTTATTTACTTACCTACCTCCTTACTACTATATTTATTTATGTATTTATTTACCCTATTATTTATTTATTTATTTATTTATTTATTTATTTATTTATGTGTGTATTTATTTACTTACCTACTTCCTTACTAATTTATTTATGTGTGTATTTATTTATTTATCTATTATTTATTTATTCATTTATTTATTTATTTATTTATTTATTTTATGTATTATTTTATGTATTTATTTTTTTATCATTTTTATTTAGTTGTGTGTATATTTTTTGACATATTTATTTACTTACCTACCTCCTTACTAATATATGCATGTATATATTTATGTACCTTATTATTTATTTATTTATTTATTTATTTATTTATTTATTTATTTATTTATTTGTTTGTTTATTTGTTTATTTATTTACTCATGGCGTTATTTATTTATGTACATATTTATAACTACCAACTTTCCGATTTATTTATTTATTTATTTATTTATTTATTTAGTTGTGTATTTATTTACTTACCTACTTCCTTACTCATTTATTTATGTGTGTATTTATTTATTTATCTATTTATTTATTTATTTATTTATTTGTTTATTTATTTTATGTATTATTTTATGTATGTATTTTTTTTATCATTTTTATTTAGTTGTGTGTATATTTTTTGACATATTTATTTACTTACCTACCTCCTTACTAATATATGTATGTATGTATTTATGTACCTTATTATTTATTTATTTATTCTATTTATTTATTTATGGGTTTATTCGTGGGGTTATTTGTTTATGTACATATTTATTTACTTCCCAACACACTCATTTATTTATTTATTTATTTACTTACTTAATTATTTATTTAATCTATGTATTTATATATATGTGTGTGTTTATTTATCTTGTTTGTTTATTTATTGATTTATTTATAATCACATTGCAACAACAATTCTTCTGTTTCTTTTCAAAGGCTATGATCCCAGGCAGCAAATTGACCTTATCGAGTACAGGCGAGCCAGAGGTCTGAAACAACGACAGTACAAATCCGAAAATAAAGTCCTCACGAAAGAGGTAAGCAAAAGCCAAAATTTATCACGGCGGTTTTTTATGTATATTTTTTTCCTTATGTTCTCGCTAACTTCCTGTTCAGATTGAACGTCTTGAAGAGGAGCGACTAGCGATGAAAAAACAAGTTCGTCTCCTCGCCAGACAAAAAGGTTGAACTATCCATTTGATCCTCTGGCGCAAGTGCACATTAAATGTGCTGCCGTTGTTATTTTGGTTTAAGGTGGACATTTTAGGGCCGATTTCTTTCAGAAAAAAACTACTTGTAGGATTTTAGACATTTATAAAAAGTGTTTGGTTTACTTTTTGTCTTTGGTCTTGACCCATTATTTGTCTCTTTTCAGATCTGCCACCATCCATGTGGGAGGAAGATAACGTCAAATACACTGGCAAATGGCCACCAAATCCAACACAAAAAATCACCACACCCACAATCAGGGAGCCCACATCCAAGGTTTGCAATTTGAAAGAAAGACAGTGTCCCATTAATCAAATACTTAAAAAAAGGCATTATCTTCTGTTTTCAGGGTGAAGTTCGGGAAGAACCGGTGACGGTGACAAAGAGGGAGGCAGAAGTCAATAAGCGTCAAGATAGAGAAGAAGCCGTGACTGTGTCAAGAGAAGAAAAACACCGCAAGCGTCAACTTTGGGAAGAAGCGATCAGCACGTCAGAGGAGGAAGAACTCAATGAAGATCAAGACAGGGAAGACGCCATGACTGTGTCAAAGGAGGAAAAACTCAGCAAGCGTCAACGTTGGGAAGATCCGACTAAAGTGTCAAGGGAGGATGTAGTCAACAAGCGTCAAGATAGGGAAGAATCCATGACCATGTCAAAGGAGGAAGAACTCAAGAAACGCCAAATTAGGGAAGACGCCGTGATCGTGTCAAAGAAGGAAGCAAAAGTCAACAGGCGTCAATTTTGGGAAGAACCGATTACCGTGTCAAGCGAGGATGAAGTCAACAAGCATCAAGATAAGGAAGAAGCCATGACCATGTCAAAGAGGGAGGCCGAACTCTATCAGCGTCAAAATAGGGAAGAAGCGAAAAACGTGTCAAAGGAGGAAGTACTCAAGAAACGTCAAATTAGGGAAGACGCCGTGATCGTGGCAAAGAAAGAAGCAAAAGTCAACAAGCGTCAATTTTGGGAAGAACCGATTAACGTGTCAAGCGAGGATGAAGTCCATGAGTCTCAAGATGGGGAAGAAGACGTGACTGTGTCAAGGAGGGAGGAAAAACTCAACGTTTGGGAAGACGCCGTGACAGAAAGAAAGAAGAAGGCAGAAGTCAACAAGCGTCAAGATAGGGAAAAACCGTTGAACCAATCAAGAGATGAAAAACTCAATTGGCGTCAAGTTGGAGAAGAACCGATGAACCCGTCAAGGGATGAACAACTCAATTGGCGTCAAGTTAGAGAAGAACCGATGAACGTGTCTCGGGCCAAAAAACTCAACAAACGGCAAATTTGGGAAGAACCAGTGACCGTGTCAAAAAGGGAGGTAGAAGTCAACAAGCGTCAAGTCAGGGATGAAACGGTCGCTGTGTCAAAGAGGGACGAAGAACTCGACAGGTCTCAAGATAGGGAAGAAACCGTGACTCTGTCAAAGAGAGAGGCAGAACTCAACAAACGTCAAATTTGGGAAGAAGCGAGGGCGGTGTCAAAGAAAGAGGCAGAAGTCAACAAACGTCAAATTTGGGAAGAAGCAAGGGCGGTGTCAAAGAAAGAGGCAGAAGTCAACAAACGTCAAATTTGGGAAGAGGCAATGACGGAGGCAGAAGTCAACAAACGTCAAATTTGGGAAGAAGCGAGGGCGGTGTCAAAGAAAGAGGCAGAACTCAACAAACGTCAAATTTGGGAAGAGGCAAGGGCAGTCTCAAAGAAGGAGGCAGAAGTCAACAAACGTCAAATTTGGGAAGAAGCTAGGGCGGTGTCAAAGAAAGAGGCAGAAGTCAACAAACGTCAAATTTGGGAAGAGGCAATGACGGCATCAAAAAAGGAGGCAGAAGTCAACAAACGTCAAATTTGGGAAGAAGCGACGGCGGCGTCAAAGAAGGAGGCAGAACTCAACAAACGCAAAATTTGGGAAGAAGCGATGGCAGTGTCAAAGAAGGAGGCAGACCTCAACAAACGTCAAATTTGGGAAGAAGCGACGGCGGCGTCAAAGAAGGAGGCAGAACTAAACAAACGTCAAATTTGGGAAGAAGCCATGGCGGTGTCAAAGAAGGAGGCAGAACTCACCAAGACCCAGTTCCAGTTGAAATGTAATTACAGCTGTTATCCTCCATTTTGGTTCCTTTTACCAACCTTTTACACATCCTCCTATCCATTTTCTGATCCACTTACCCTTACGACGGTCGTCGGTGTGCCTGAGCCCATCCCTTCTATCTTTGGGCAGTAGGCAGGGGACACCCTGAACTGCCTGACAGCCAATCGCAGGTTGCACAGCAAATGAGATCCAGAGTGTGGCCTTTTAAGTAGGTCGGGAAGTCAGAGAATTGATGCAGACCAAAGCTGTAAAGTGAAGTAGTGAAGTCTTTGGTGAGGGGAAGAACGGAATTGTCCATGTGTATGTTAAAGTCCTCGAGAACAATTACATGTGCACGGTATATGTTGGGGTAATGATTGTGGGAGAGGGTCCGGAAATTTTACATGCAAGGCATTCAAATGAAAGAGTTTCCGGGACTGGAACTTGGAGGACTTTCCAGTTCTCCAGACGGGTTCTCCAGACGGGTTTTAAAGATGGGCAGCGAGGGGGCTTGCTGAATATTCAGTGGCAGGTCATTCCAGAGTGGGACCAGTATCGGAAAAGACTCCATCCCCTCTGAGCCTCCGTTTAGTTTTTGGCACATCGGATAATGTCTGGTCAGCAGACCTGACGCGTCGGGAAGGTGTTTAGGGGTGAATGAGCTCAGAATTTGAAGGCATAATAAGATCTTGAAAAGAACTCTAAAATGTATAGGGAGCCAGTGACGGGATGCCAGAGTAGGGGTTGTATGCTCCCTCTTACGAGTACCAGTCATGAGGCGAGCAGCAGCATTCTGGACCAAGCTGGAGACCCTTCATGGAGGATTGGCTGACATATGGCCTACATTGTCCATTACTGCTTCCCACTGACAATTTTACACCAACAACGGTTCTATACGATCTGTCCTGATGCAATCATCCAATATATACATGCAAGGCTCATATAGTCTTCTCCTTTGTGTTTTGCCTTAAAAGTGGACCAGCTCTCCCAAGAGAAAGATGACCTGGAGGCCGCACTTAAAGACGTCCTCCAGGCCTTGAAGACCAAAGACACCACGGCCATCCCCAGTCTGGAAAGGCTGACCAATGTAAGGACCAATATGGCATGGAGTTGACTGTATGGTCTAAATCTCCCGTTTCTCCCCAAAATAAATAAATAAATGAATGAATGAATGAATGAATGAATAGAATAGAATAGAATAGAATAGAACGAACGAACGAACGAACGAACGAACGAACGAACGAATCAATGTACGAATGAATGAATGAATGAATGAATGAATGAATGAATGAAAAATGACTGAATAAATACAAAATGAATGAATAAAATGAATTACAACAGACGTAAGCTTAGTCATGCCGATGAGGTGACATCAGAGGTAATGGGGCAATCAGAGCCAGGCGGCATAGTACATTAGAGGTAATCAGACAGAACAAAAGAAGTAATCAGATTAGCTTTAGGGAGTAGTTCACTGCTACCCCAACCTTAGAGCAAGGACCTATCAGAGCCATTCGGGATTCAGCTTCAGCTGTTGTTCAAGCCCTATAGCTATCAAGTAGCTATATATTAGCTAGCTAGCTAGATTTCTATTTATTTGAGTTATTCCAGGTTGAGTGAACGCTGGCGCGTGTGGCTGCCGCTGCTCACCCACAGAAAAACTTATCCTGTGACTGTAAAGTGACCTTGAGAGTTTTGAAAAGAACTTATAAATAAAATATTATTATTATTATTATATAGGGCCAAAGTAACCAGCACAACTTTAGTCCATTGATGAAGCACTTCGGATGAGGACCGAATAATCCGACACCTTCAAAGAAGTACAGATGACTGCTGAAGAAACCTTTCCACCGCTAAAAAGAATGAATGAAGAAATAATAAATAAATGAATAACTAACTAAATAAATAAATAAATACACAAATAAATACACAAATAAATACAGTACACAAATAAATAAATACTCAAATAAATAAATAAATAAATAAATAAATAAACAAATAAAGAAACAAATACACAAATAAATACACAAATACATACACAAATAAATACACAAATAAATATACAAATAAATAAATACATAAATAAATACAGTACACAAATAAATAAATACTCAAAAAAACGTAAATAAATAAATACAGTACACAAATAAATAAATACTCAAATAAATAAATAAAACACAAATAAATACATAAATAAATACATAAATAAATACAGTACACAAATAAAAAAATAAATAAATAAATAAATACATAAATAAATAAATAAATAAATACACAAATACACAAATAAATACACAAATACATACACAAATAAATACACAAATAAATATACAAATAAATAAATACATACATACATAAATAAATACAGTACACAAATAAATAAATACTCAAACAAACGTAAATAAATACAGTACACAAATAAATACATACTCAAATAAATAAATACATAAATATATACACAAATAAATAAATGAATAAATAAATATATAAGGGATACCCACACCACCAACCTCACCACTACCATCAAGCAAATTGCCTCTCATGATACCAAAAAAAGCTTTGAGAACTGATTTACCCCCCAACGGTTGCTAAGTTGGCAATATGCGCTGCTTTTGTAAATAGTCACGTTGCTTAGCGAAAGCAGCTATCCAAACAACAATTGACCCATGACAATATTTGAACCTTATGAGTTATGAACCACCATTTTGACCGCTGGCTGTTCTCTCTTAGCATAACCTGAGGGTGTTTGTCAGTGACATAGTGGCGAGCCTCCAAGAGGAGCACGTAAAGCTCATTCAGGAGAAGACAAAAGCCGAACAGGAGAACAGAAGGTCCAGGAGGAAGTTTGATAATCAGGAGCAGAGGCTTCAAGAGATGAAGGAAGCCAACAGATGTTTGGAAGAGGTATGACATGACTCATTTTTATCTGCCATGAATCAACATTTTAAAATGGTTCCCAGGTGACTTTAACTATGAATTGTTTTTAATCAAAGATCCAGAGATCTAACGATCAGAAATTGTAGCACGCCCCCAATTTCTTGCTAAAATTAGACTGACGTTAGGGATAACTTCCTCACGTGACCGTAAAGCACTTCATGCATACTTGTGTTTTTTTTTTCCCAAGATGGCGGCAGCCGGCTCCTCTCTATCCCGGCAAATTGGCGTTTTCGTGTTTATTATGTTTGTCAAAGTCATTATAACTGCCTTGCACGCTGGGTCCGATAGGATAGTAATTTCATGTGTGCTGTATGCCATGCATATTAGCATATTTGACAATAAAGCTGACTTTAACTTTGATATTTCAATTAGTGGGCAGATTTGCGCATGTAGTGAATGCAGTGGACACATTGCAAAAGGCAAATAGCTCCGCCGCTACATTGCTCAAAACGATATATATTTTAACTCATTCACTGCCATTACCAAATTTATTCAGGAATTGAAAATGTGACGTAGAGTGCCATTCCCAAATTTGGGAACTATTTGTTCCGTTGATCGAATGCTAACGTGCTAGCAGTTGGCATTGGAGTTATGAGGGTGACATGGCCGATTGATCAATTTGACATATTGCCCCTAAATCACTCACTGCCATTCACGAATTGATTCGGGAATTGAAAATATGACGTAGCGCGCCATTCCCAAATTTGTTCTGGTTTATTTTTTTCTTGTTTGGGTGCCGATAAAGCGCTAGTCATGACCTCTGACAATTTTTTTTACCTTCCACAAGAGTGCAGCGCTTTGTTACAGCTTCAGCTGTTGTTAAAGCGCTACATCAACCAATATGTATGTATTGCATTGTATTTTGTACAGCCACCCCCATTTCAAGCTCATATAACTCCAGACCCATATAATTTAGGAATTAACTGCAAAAATGTTCTCTATGAGGGCGGTTACTAAATTAATTCATCGAACTAGAACATCATGATGATGCATTTTCACAAATGGGTGAAAGAGAAAATATTTTCATGCATAACCTATTTTTTTTAAAGCTTATAAGTGACATTTTCCACCTAGAAACTCACAGAGAAGTCCAGCCAAGAAGCAAACAATCAGTCTGCCCTGAAGCTGGTGCACAAGTCCATCAAAGATCTCCAAAGTCGACTGAACAATAAAGAAGACATCATTAAAAAGTACCAGAACCAACTGACTCAAGTGGGAAAGGTACATTTGATACAAATAGTACCAGTTCGACTTGATTGACAATTTTTCATTGCTTAGCCTCACTCTGTTTTCCCTAACCTTGACTCACCAAATTGTACGCGGTATCTACACTGGGTGATTTTTAAAGGACAACTGAAACCATTTTTTTGTTCCCTAACTGACATCAGAAAAATGTTTTAGACCACAGGTGTCAAAGTCAAGGCCCGCGGGCCAAATCCGGCCCGCCACATCATTTTTTTTCGGCCCGCGAAAGCAAATCAAACTTGTTAAATTCGATGATGATTGCTAAAATCTGAGCCAAAATTTCATATTTTTGGATGTCAACCACAATAAAAGTCATTCTTCTTGACTTCAGATTTGAAAACGAGTTATTCATTAATTTGCTGTGTGCTCTATATGTAATATTTGAAGGGATTTAAACATTCTAATGGGTTCCCCAAATTCATAACGGCCCTCGAGAGGAAACCATAACTACAATGTGGCCCGCGGCAAAAAATGACTTTAACACCCTTGGTTTAGAGCATCTAAAATATCCAAAACATGCAGGCTGATATTTTTAGTCAAATGCAAAACATCAATAAAAATGAGTTTAAGTGTCCCAAAACTACTTCAAGATGAGCCAGAAAATGGCGAGTTTCAGAAGGTGCCGCCCCCTTGTTTGTGATGTCATGCCAGGACGTCTTTGCCTTGCTCTAAAATCAAAACAATGGCTTCAGATTCGGAGAAGATGCTTTCTTGTTACCCATCCAGTTATGAATATGATTCAAATAGTTCTGAAGAGGAAAGCATAAATGTTTGCAATCGATTAAAGAAGTCCTTCCGGATCAATTCGAGCCGTTAGGACTCCAATGTAGCGTCCCAGAAAATGCACAAGATGGCGCCCAAGCTCCGTTGGAAATGGGCTGATTTGTCTGCTGGGAATTTGTGTCAACTAGTATCAAATAGTAGTCTTTGTGCAACACACAACGATTCCCCATTGCGTTATTTATGTGTTTTCCTTCTAATTTCGCCACCAACACGGATCAATACGAAGTTTTCAGACCAAACAAAGTACCCAAAATGCATTGTGTGTCGCTTTCTCGGTCAGGGGCGTTCCCTCCGTGACGTCACGTCAGGAATCGTCACCAATTCAAAAATAAGACTTCCTGAATATTCAGCGCTTGTCTTAAAACGTAAAATGTAGATACGTGCGGTGGAATCTTTGTAAAATATGCTCAGTAGAAGTCATTTGAAGTGATTTTACAAATTATGGACACAATTTGTCCGAAGGCGTCGGTTGTCCTTTAAACTGAGATAAGCGTTGACATAATACAAATGGTGTTCTATTTTTTTGCTGATGTCATCAGGATCAAGAAGAGATGATAAAAACGCATGCAGAGGAGATGAAGATTCTGTATCACAAGTTGGACTCCAATAACAATATAGCCCTGGAACGGCTCAAACGACAAGCAGCGGTATACTGATTCTTACTTTTTGAAAATCATCATGACTGACAATCTATTGGAGTTACTTGCGGGTTGAGCTAGCTAGATAGCTATTACCTATTTATTGGCGAGCAAGCTAGCTTTCTATCTATTTGAGTTACTTTCGGGTTGAGTGAACGCTGGCGCGTGTGGCTGCCGCTGCTCACCCGCGGACAAAATATCCTGTGACTGTAAAGTGGCCTTGAGAGTTTTGAAAGGCGCTTAGAAATTAAATGAATTATTATTATTATTATTATTATTATTATTATTATTATTATTTTAATAATTAATTATTATTTAATAATAATAAGAGTGTAGTGTAGACTGCAAGGTTAAAATATCAGATCAATCAGGCTCCACAAATAACCCACACAAGCCATCTGTACAATTTGAAGAGAACATACAAGCAAGGGAACCAGCTATTAATGAAGTTTCTAGGATGTCTGCCTGCATCTGTTGCTGTTGCAATGTCACAACTTCCAAGATGTACAACCAAGAGCTCCTTGAGACACTTTATGCGACCATCACAAAGGTAAATAAAACGACTTTATAATACAGTACAGTTTAATTCTTGAATTATAATACCATAGCACATTTATTATACAGTAAAGTCTCGTTATATCGATATTCTCGGCAGTCCGAAAAAATATCGATATAACCGGGACTATCGATATATCCGACCCTGCGCGCATGTAATTTTCTCCTTGCGTTCATAGAAATAGTATCGTAATAAGCGGTGCTATCGATATAACCGATATCGATATAACGAGACTTTACTGTACATAAAATAATGTATATTGTGTGTAGTTTTAAGGCTTATTTAGTTGAAATTTGTCTTATGGGGACCTGGGAACGGATTATTCTCATTTTAATGGGTTCCTATGGGAAATTAATATTTGTAATACACACTTTTCGCTTTAGACACACTTTCTGGGAACCAATTAACTTCCTAAGCCGATATATCACTGTACTTGATGATAATTGTTGCTTCTCAAATCGTAGGGATGCTTCTGAGTGAGCCCAGTGATGCTTTATAACCAAACGTGTTCCCCGTTTGCTTCCCTGCCGAAGGAAGCGATGAAGAATCCCAACATCTGCGCCCCGGCGACCAAACATCTGGATCGCGCGAGCGAGTTGGAGCAGATGGTAGCCGAACAGGACGTTCTGCTCGCATCGGTTAACAGGAAGCTGAAGATGGTCACTGCTGAATCGGAACGACACAAGGCAACTGTGGAAATACAAGCCAAAAAGCACGCAGATGAGATCTCCAGGTGATTGTTTCTTTTGATTTTCTCTCTCTTCTCGAAAATAGCTTACACGTGCTAACTTGTTACATTTGACGAAGGCTCAAGAGGTCTCACGCGGTGGAGTTAGATGACGTGAATTTTGAGACCAAAGATCATACGAGCCAAATTGCAGACCTGAAGAAGGAAGTGGACTCCCTCCAGAACGAGTTGGAGAACCAAAAAGAGGCAACCGTGACATCCGCAAGTAACACTTTGAAGAACATGGTGGAAAGCCTCAAGCTGCAACTGGTCCACAAAGAGAAACAGATCAAGGTTCTCCTTCTCAGTACAGTGATACCTTGGCTTACGAACTTAATGGGTTGCCAGACAGACTGTGTGAGGCGAAAAGTGTGTATCCCAAAAATGAATTTCCCATAGGAAACCATTAAAATGAGAATAATCCGTTCCCAGGTCCCCATAAAACATAATTTTCTACTTTATAATTTTATAAGCCTTAAAAATACACAAAGTATACCTTATTTTATGTATAATAAATGTGCTATGGTATTATAATTAATTAAATAAACAGTACTGTATTATAAAGTTGTTTTATTTACCTTTGTGATGGTCGTTGATGGCTTGATGGAATGGAGTGGCCGGTTTCATCGGCATTAAACACGTGATGAGGAACGTAGCCTTCTTCTTTCACCATCTTGAGGAATGATCCCTTGGAGGTGCTTTCTCTGTGATAATTGTATCTAGTTCTTCATCAATTGTGATCTGTTTAGCTGGGTTGATAGCTTTTTGCATCAAGTGTACAGATGACTTGTGCAGGTTATGTGTGTAGCCTGATTGATGTGATATTTTAACCTTCCAGTCTACACTCTGCTTTTAAACTATCAAAGTTGAAACAAGTCCAAATTTCACTGTTTTCTATCCATTTTCTCACCATTTTACTTTT
This sequence comes from Hippocampus bargibanti, assembly GCF_051943395.1. Taxonomy (NCBI): domain Eukaryota; kingdom Metazoa; phylum Chordata; class Actinopteri; order Syngnathiformes; family Syngnathidae; genus Hippocampus; species Hippocampus bargibanti. The sequence goes on along the minus strand of NC_142738.1, from coordinate 4,536,917 downwards.
GTTTTTTTTTTTCACTTTTGTTTTTTTTGTTTCAAGCTCTGTCCTCTCCCTTTCGTGTGTGTTTTCTCACGCTGTCTCTGTCTGCCTGTCTCTTTAATCACGTGGCTTTAACCGAAGACTGGGTGCGGGGAATAGAGAACAAAACAGTCGGCCACCATTTCTTGTTAGGAGAGCGGCTCGTTCGCGAACGCTCACATCAATCATTGTGGCAGCTCCGTGTGTATCCCCAAAAATAGTTCGTTTGCCAAGGTAACATTTTCATAAATGTAATGTTCGTAAACCGAAAAGTTTGTAAGCCAAGGGGTTCGTAAACCGAGGTATCGTTGAACTCAAAACTGATTTTTTTTGTTTCCCTAGGCTCTCAGCAAAGTTCTCATTGGAATGCGGGCCCAAGTGATGTCTGCCACGGAACAACAAGTCGTGGTGAAAACCTCACAGACCGAGGAGAAACTCAATGTTCAGAAGTTGGTTGACAAACAGACCAAAGACTTGAAAGTAAGCTCCAAATGTCACCAAATTGCCATTGCGGATGTTTTTGATGTGCCTGTGAATATTCTCATTCATCAAGGTCGGTGTAGTTTCAGAGATTTTGAATTCAACACAAGCTCACAAGCATTCCATTTGAATTCTTATGATTCGATCTAATTATGAGATGGCTGATTCCCAAATATGTCCCAATTACAGTGTGATATAAATCTTATATAGAGATGAACCGCACATTATAAAAGCCTTTTTCTTTTTAAAGATGACCATGTGCCTTATAATCTAGTGCGCTTTATTTATGGGAAAAGTTTTCAAATAGATGTTACATAAGAACATACCGTCCCGTATAGAATGTTAGATGTGTGTCTTCATCTCCTCCGCAGGCTCAAGTGGAGGAGCTGAACAGTCAACTGGAAGTGGCAAATGATTCATCGAGAAAAAACGACAGCAAGTTGAAGGTCCAGGTGGAAAACTTCACCAAAAGGCTGCAGAAGAGCCTCTGCGTTCAGAAGGCTCTCCGCACTCAATTGGAGGAGAAAGAAAAAGAGTGCATGCTGGTGGAGAATCAACTCAAGAACCGCATTCACCCCGCTCAGGTTGTGTAAAGGAGTGCGTGGTAAACGTTGCGGGATGTTCGGGTGGTGCCTCACACATCATTAACTCATTCATTGCTGGAATGTGTCCATTCCAGTGCCAGGGTTTTTGTCATTGTCACTCAAATTGCAGGACTCACAGAATATTGAGTTTAAGACTACATAAACATTCAATACGGCGTTAGAAACCTTACACTTTCTTCTTTCACACAGAAAAAGTTAATTCCTAAGTTATATGAGTCTGGAGTTATCTGAGTTTGAAATTGGGGGTGACTGTACAAAATACAATACATAGATATTGATATAGTATATCACACTTTAAAAACAGATGACGCTGTAACAAAGAGCTAACATGGAAAAAAGTGACATTCCGCCACTTATGGAAGGGGAAAACATTGCCAGAGGTCTTACCAGCGCTTTATCGGCACCCCCAACCAAATGTTATCATGATCACAACTGAAATTGGAAAAAAATCGTTTGCAAAATACAAACAAAAATGCTTAAGAAAAATAATACAAAATTACCCGAGGTACATCTTGCGTTTGTAAAACTAATGATAATGATAAAATAATAATTAAAATGATAACAAAAATGCCCCTCATTTCCATTTCGATGTCTTTTGGCATTTATTTATTTATTTATTTATTTAAAAATAAATAAAAAGTACCCGAGGGACATCATGTGTTTGTAATAATAATAATAATAATAATAATAATAATAATAATAATAATAATAATAATAATAATAATAATAATAATAAAATATCAACAACATCAATAATAATAATAATAATAATAATAATAATAATAATAATAATAATAATGTCCCCCATTTTAATCTCTGTAGGATCAGATAAGAGTCATTTTATTTTTTTATTTTGGTATGTGACAACTGTTATTGGGAAAAAAAATCGTTTGCATAATACAAACAAATGCTTAAAAAATAAAAATTACTGAGGTACATCGTGCATTTGTAAAACTAATGGTAATAAAATAATAATAATAATAATAATGCTATATTAATAGAACTGATAGTCAAAATATCCTTCATTTTCATCTCTATGTATGATCTTTTGAGGTTCATTTTTTATTTATTTTGGTATTATAGAGGCATAATATAAAATCCAAATTCAATTTGTAATTTACTAGATTACACAATATCTCGTCATGTTTTTTTATTATTATCCTGCATTCAACATTTACTCTGAACATATAAAAGCTAATACTAAAACTAATAAAAACTAAAAGCATATACAAAAAAAACCATGCTTTAAAAACCAAAATTTCCACTGAATTTCCAAAATAAAAGTGAAAAGGAAATAAGTAAAAAAATCCAAAACTATTATCACCATTGTTCCCAACACTGATCCTCAACCTCTTATTATAATTTGTGCCGTTCTCCACTTCATATTCTATGCTTCTCATCCAGAAAACGTTTTTTTTCCAGAGTAAAGAAAAAGTAGGGCAGTGGGAAGAAGCAAAGAAGTGGCAGGCCAGGGTGGATAAGGTCAAGGCTCTTCTGAAGGAAAAGGAACAACAAAACTACTTCCTGTCCAGACAGCTCATTTCTATAAAGGACCTATATGCCAAGTCAGAGTGGTCACATTATTTTTACCTTTATTCTAATGACCAATCACAATTTGATTAACCATTCGACTGTGTTTACGCAGGCTGGAGCATGAGAAGAACGCAACACAGAAGAAGAACAAAGCGAGAGCAGCAACGACGGCTGATCGGGCAGGAGAGAAGGAGACTCAGCAGATCGCGGCCAAGTATGCATCACATCCTAGCAACAAAAACGCTTGTTCGCAATTGGATGCCTGGTGAGTTGGAGGTTACAGTATACAGTGATACCTCGGTTTAGGAACCCCTTGGCTTACGAACCTTTCGGTTTACAAACATTAAATTTATGAAAATTTTACCTTGGCATACAAACTATTTTTCGGGATACACACTGAGCTGCCACAATGAGTAATGTGTCGTTCGCGAACGAGCCAGTTCGCCTAACAAGAAAATGGTCGGGGACTGTTTTGTCCTCTATTCCCCGCCCCCAGTCTTCGGTTAAACCATGTGATTGGTCAAGAACGCAGCAGTGAGGGGTGGTGGTTTAAACATTAAAGAGACAGGCAGACGACAGAGAGTGACAAAATTGAGAGAAAAAGTGACATTTGGACTCGTTTCAATTTTAATATTTCAAAGGCAGAGTGTAGACTGCAAGGTTAAAATATCACATCAATCAGGCTCCACAAATAACTCGCACGGGCCATCTGTACACTTGATGCAAAAAGCTATTAACCCAGCTAAACAGAACATAATATATGGCGAATAAGGTAAGATTAAAAGTAGAGAATTATGTTTTATGGGGACCTGGGAACAGATTATTCTCATTTGAATGGTTTCCTATGGGAAATTAATGTTTGGAAAACACACTTTTGACCATACACACACTGTACTTGATGATAATTGTTGCTTCTCATGTTGTCGCTTATTTTATTTTGTCAAATGGTTGCACAATGTAAAATCATCTAGATCCAGCTACATTAAAAAAAAAAATACCTATTTTATGTTGTTCAACCGCTTAACGAAATAAAATTGAGTACATTCAACACATTATTTTACTTTTATATACTTCTATAATACGTATGTATATTATTATTATATTATTATTATATATAATATAATATAATATTATATTATATATATTATATTATATATATTATATTATATTATATTATATTATATTATATTATATTATATTATATTATATTATATTATTAATATATAGATAGATAGATAGATCGCCAGCTAGCTATATATAGATAGATATCGATAAATAGTCAACTAGATTGATAGATAGATAGATAGATAGATAGATAGATAGATAGATAGATAGATAGATAGATAGATAGATAGATAGATAGATAGATAGATAGATAGATAGATAGATAGATAGATAGATAGATAGATAGATAGTGATCGAAAAATAGTCAAATAGATAGATAGATAGATAGATAGATAGATAGATAGATAGATAGATAGATAGATAGATAGATAGATAGATAGATAGATAGATAGATAGATAGATAGATAGATAGATAGATAGATAGATAGATAGATAGATAGATAGATCAAGAGAGAGAGAGATATGGATAGATAGATAGATAGATAGATAGATAGATAGATAGATAGATAGATAGATAGATAGATAGATAGATAGATAGATAGATAGATAGATAGATAGATAGATAGATAGATAGATAGATAGATAGATAGACAAATAAATTCAGGAATAGCAGTGAATGAGTTAAAAAAATGCACTTTTCATATTTAAAAATTAAAAATCGCCATTTTAGAATATAAAAAAAAAAATCTGTCATTTTTTCAATTCCCGAATACATTTTGGGAATGTACGTGAATGAGTTAATAAATGCGCTCTTAGACTATTACGGTGTTACTCTTCCAAATGCAAAGCATTTCACAAATTTCTAACTTTTTACTGATTTTCTCTGGTGTGCCCCACTCGTGTTTTGCTAACCGTGAAAATATTGAAAAATAATCATTTTTAAGGACACACCCCCCTGTGGAGACCGATGAAAAAAAACAATCCCTGGAGGAAAGACTGCGATCTTTAGAAAAGCGCATTTCGAACCAGTCTTCAACATCACCGCCTGTGAGTTGTTGTTGTTTTTTTTTTTGCGTTTATTCCCCCGAGTCTTTGCTCATTTGGATGTTGCGTTCACTTCAGTTGCCAAAGAAAGATGCTGAAGATCCCTCGCTAAGCGACGAATGCCTCAAGAAAGAGAACCTCAAGCTCGCCTCGGAGAATCTGGAGCTACGTCTACAGCTTGCGCAAGCTAACATCGACCTGCCGAAATTAAAGGTACACACAGATTCGGTACAGTTACATTAAAATTTGAAAAGTGTCAATCTCATCATGATGTTGCTTCATTCACTTAAAGGACAACCGATGTCTCCGGACAAGTTGTGTCCATGATTTGTAAAATGGCTTCAAATGACTTCTACTGAGCGTATTTTAACAAGATTCCACCGCATATAGCTATATTTTACGTTTTAACACTCATGCTGAATATTCAGTCTTGTTTTTGAGGTGGTGACGAGTCCGTACGTGACGTCACGAAAGGACCACCCACTGACCGTGAAAAGGACGCATTGTCGCATTGTCCTCCCATCACGTCAATGTATTTTGCTGTAGTTGTTTGGTCTGGGGACCTCGTGTTGCAACCAAAAGCCGCCAGAGGGCGTCCAAGCGCTATTTAAGAATTTATCAGCCTGTGGAAACGGAGTTGGCCACAAGATGTCGCCATTTTGTGCCTCTTTTTTTGTGAGAGATTGTCCCCCAATGTTGCCTCAAAATGCCCCAAATAAATTATTTAATCGATTGCAAACATGTATGCTTTCCTCTTCAGAACTATTTGAATCATATTCATAACTAGATGTGTAACAAGAAAGCATATTCTCCGAATCTGAAGACATTGTTTTGATTCTCCAGCAATGCAAGACGTCTTGTCGTGACGTCACAAACAGGGGGCGGGACTTTCTGAAAATGCCCAATTCGCAGCTCATTTTTTTGCAGATTTTGGACACTTTAAGTCATTTTTATTGGTGTTTTGCATTTGAATAAAAATATCCTACTGCGTGTTTTGGGTATTTTAGATGCTATAAAACGTTTTTCTGATGTCAGGACACAAAAAATGGCGTCGGTTGTCCTTTAATGATGTTAATGAGTTGAGTCACTCCAGTTGCCATTGAGTTGTGATTCACACCCGTTTTTATGTCTTTATTTCCTCAGCGTAAAGTTGGTAGTCTGGAGCAGCAGTGCATTGCACTGAAGAACGCCAATCCTGAAAGTCTGTCTCATACATATAAAGTACGTGGAAATTATATTGTGTACTGCTGAAGTATTTGGACCGGTGAGGAAGTTACTTGTGGTTTTGTCTCTCTTCATCTGTAAAAGAGATTTGGGGCAACCAAACCATTTATGTACAAAAACAAACCTATATTTAACTCATTCACTGCCAGACGGTGTGCAAATGTGTGTCCACTCCAATGCCAGGGTTTTTGTCGTTTTCACTCAAATTGCAGGACCCACAGAATATTGAGTTTTAGGAATACATAAACATTCAATGCAGCATTAGAAACCTTAGATTGTCTTCTTTCATCAGAAAAAAATTATTTGGGTCTGGAGTTATCTGAGCTTGAAATGGGGGTGGCTGTACAAAAGGCAATTGCTGCCCACTCGTGGGAGGTCTGACCGGAGCTTTATCCGCACCCCTCCCTGCAAGAAAAACCAAAACCCAAACAAATTCGGGAATGTCGTACCACGTCATGCTTTTCAATTCCCGAATAAATTTGAGAATGACAGTGAATGAGTTAACTTGACACTTTTTAATATTAACTTTTATTTGTAACAATTGAATAGAAGTAATTGTTCTTTTATAATAATAATAATAATAATAATAATAATAATAATAATAATAATAATAATAATAATAATAATAATAATAATAATAATAATAATAATCCATTTCATTTCTAAGCACCTTTCAAAACTCTCAAGGTAACTTTACAGTGACAGAAAGTTTTTCCGCGGGTGAGCAGCGGCAGCCATATGCGCCAGCATTCACTCAACCCGGAATAACTCAAAATGATAGAAAGCTAGCTTGATGGCTAATAGATAACTAATAGCTAGTTAGCTAGCTAGTTAGATAGTGAATAGATAGCAAATAGATAGTTAGATAGGTAGCAAGCAAGTTAGATAGCGAATAGATGGCAAATAGCTAGCTAGTTAGCCAGCTAGCTAGTTCGATAGCAAATCGATAGCTTTTGTTGATTGTTGCCATTTTAGGATTAAAAAAAAAATATATAAATAAACATTAAACACATAAAAAAATAGAAAATTGCCATTTAAAATTTTAAAAATAGAAAAATGTCATTTTAGAGCATTAAAAATAGAAAATCACCATTTTAAAATGTAAAAAAAAATCGAAAATTGCCATTTTAGAATTTAAAAAAAAAATTAAAAATAAAATCTCCAATTTAGAGTATAAAAAATAAAAACTCAGCATTTTAATATAAAAAATAGAACATTAGCATTGTAGAATAACAAAATAGAAAATCGCCATTTTAGAAAATTGGGGTGGCTCATTAAGTCATTTACTCATATCCTATTTTTCTATTCTTAATTGAGCCTCTAGATGGCAGCACTTAGCACACACAGGTTACAGCGCTACTGCCCAATGTATTCATTGCACAGCAGGCCAGACGTTACTGATTTTATAACGGAGGCCAGGGGCCAGATGAAAATTGACCACGGCCCGCATTTGGCTAATAACAGGGTTCAATATCATGAAAAAGGAACTATGTGGCTATCATACGTAAATGATCGATGGCATATTTTGGAAAGCTTCCCAAAATCCAGCGTAATAGCAAATATCTAGTCAACAACATTTGGAATATTTAATGTTTTTGAACTGAAATGGTGGGTGCATCTCTTGTGTTATTTTCAGGCGGTTACGTCTAACATTGCTGACGACACAGAGGCAGACACAGACCTCACAGAGGAAATCAAGTATGAATTTATTTGTATTTTTTTTTCCACGAACGTCACTCTCATTTGAAGTTTACTACTACTACTACTACTAATAATAATAATAATAATAATAATAATAATAATAATAATAATAAATTTCATTTATAAGCGCCTTTCAAAACTCTCAAGGTCACTTTTCAGCCACAGGGTAAGTTTTTCTGTGGGTGAGCAGCGGCAGCCACACGCGCCGGCTTTCACTCAACCCGGAAGTAACTCAAATAGATAGAAAGGTAGCTAGCTAATAGATAGCCAATAGATAGCTAATAAATAGACATCTATTTTGGTAGCCGTATAATAATATCATCATCATCATCATCATCATCATCATCATCATCATCATAATATATTACATTTTAATAATAATAATAATCCATTTCATTTCTAAGAGCCTTTCAAAACTCTCAAGCGCCTTTCAAAGCTCTCAAGGACACTTTACAGTCACAGACAAGCATAGGTACTCGAATAAATAAAATATAATCACAAATACAATGGCAATAAATAAAATACAAATATAAATAGAAACAAGAGAGAGAGAGCTACACAGAAAATGCAATTTTAAATAGGTAGATAGCCAGTTAGATAGCTAACGAGCCAGCCAGATAGCTAATAGATAGCAAATAGAGAGCCAGCTAGGTAGCTAGCTAGTTATAAAAATCATAATGGCAAGGGGAAAACATCAAGTACAAACTTTGATTCTTGACATTCTATTTAACAATCTTATTCATGTATTTTTTTTAATAAATAATGTTTTTAAATTTATTTATGCCGTTTAACATTTGTTGTTATATTTTGGGAAGCTGGAACGGATTAATAGCATTTCCATTCATTTCAATGCAGACCGTTACTTTAAGTTGGAATCTGTATTTTCATAATACAGCTAAAATATTTTGTAAAAGATATGATGTGATAGAAAGTACCGCCATGTATTTCTTTTTCCTCCCCAAATTAAAAATATTAAATTAAAAAAATGTGGAGACACTTAATGGAGCTAACTTGATTGCGACGTGAAGGCGGGGCCAACCGAGACCAAAATGTTCAACCACACCTTGTTATTTTTCATCCATTTTGGTGAATTAAAATGTACGATATAATCGGCAAAAGGGTAAGAAAATGAGTTTAGGTGGCATGATATTCACACATTTATTGATTACAATTGTTATTTATGATGTCAATATTTTTACAAATGACTGGAAAGTGTTGAAAATTAATCTTTTCGGGGGGGTCTCCTGAAAAGTTACAATTTTTACATTACATTATCTTAGATGCTTTTTTTGCGGTGAAAAGCTGTCATGGTCAATTTTTTTTTCATATTACAAAAATGGAATGCGGAGACTCAAAATTTAGACGTGCATGAGAAACTTTAAAAACCCATAAATAACCGCTTAAAAATAGATTATCTTTGTTTCAATAGCAAGCTGAATAAAGACAACACAGCACGAGAACAAAAGCCAGGCAAGACCATCCATCCAAATGGAGAGATCCCTGCAAGCAAATTAGGTGACACTCTTTCACTGTAATACATTTAAAAAAAAACATTCTAAGTGTGTACTTTTTTCACTTAGATACCGAGGAGCCAGAAAATCCAGAGCAGCCGGATGAAACGGCGAAAAGCAACTTTGAAAGTGACGGGAAGGATATCATTGATTCATAATGAGTCTCCATTATAGTTTAAGTAGTTTTCATTCCAAATAAGATGGTAGCAGTGGTCTATGTAGTTTACATGTAATGATGAGCCGACCATACTTCATTTGTGATGATGGGTGGTTTGTGCAATAAAAATGTTTTTAGAGTCATTCTAGATTGTAAATTAATTGATGTTAATTTCAGTCTTTTATCGTATAACAGGCTCTTTACAACATTAGCCATTTCATCACCCAGACCATATCTGAACTAACTAATTGGAATGCAGTAGTAAGTGATACATTTGTTGTATTTCCTGAAAACAAAGGACCCAATGCTTCACTCACTCAGTTTCAATATAAAGGCTGTGAAAAATGTAGTGTACATATGCTCTTTTTAAATTAACTTGTTTATGGAAGGGAAATTGGACAAACGAAGGATGGAGCTAACCTAACTCATAACGCCATTTTGATAGCTCACTTCACACATTCATATAAACACAGATACATTTCATTTCCAAATACATTGTTTCTTGACACATTATTCTTAATTATATATAATAATATTGTTAATTATATATTCCGTTTGAACCGATTTGATTGATTAAAAAAAAAGATCTGTGTTCATATGAACACGACCAGTGTAAATGGGTTAAACCCCAACCGTAGCTGTGAGGCACGTTGAAACTCCAAATATCAAATATACCATAAAACCCTCACAAATAGCCCCAGTTTGAAACTATATTTCAGAATCTAAACTACATTTTTGAATCGGCTCTAAAACTCCAGACTTTCCATTAAACCCAAATCCCATTTTGAAACCCTTTGTAGCTAACTGGATACGCATAGCTAAGCTAACAGGTGTCTTCTCCAAGCTTTGTTGGATTTTGGCCGGACTTTTTCCTGTCCTCCGTAGTGTGTGAACGCTTACTCGCCTATTCGGTGGAAAGGGAAGAATTATGACTGGTAAGTGTCTTAAATTTCCTTACAATTGTTAATAACATCGATAATTGATAATTTGATAACTTAGGATATCAATTGTAAAAACCGCTAATGATAGACGTTGCAGCTAATACGTCACGCTAACTAAGTCGAAACGGTTTTATTATGCATATTTGTCTATTGATTTCGCAAACTTGAACATACATTTGGATTATGTGTGACGTAAATTGTTCTTCTCCAAATAACGCAATTTGTGTTTTAAGTATACACTACTGTATTTCAAATTCTTACAAGACAGGAGGGGTTTGTCCTTTCTGCTAAAAATAGTAACCCCCATGCTTTCAACTTTGTGGTAGGCTGCGCTGTTTTTTTTATTGCAAACGCCGTCATCATAATACATAATAATTTTGTGGATAATCTATTCTATAGGGTTCGAGAGGCATGCGAGTGAGTGTTGTATTTGTATTGATTGGAGATTTGGATCCATATGAACTATTACGAGCAAGACTGCTGAATCGAAAGTAAGTACTACTCAGCATAATTTATCACCATTTGTCAAGTGAAAATTGTTCAAACTATTATTTGAAATGTGACAAATATTTATGTCAATTAAAATCTAATTGCATACGATTTCAATGGACGATGTACAACCTGTCACCTTTGCAAAGGTTTGAGTAATCATTCAATGTGCTAGTACGCACTGTGGTCTCACATAGTAAGACAATTCAGTGGCCTAGTCGAGCGAAAAACTGCTCCCAGCAAATTTATGGCAAGCTATCGTAAACATGGCCTGAGTCTAAACATTTAGGCTAAAGAAATGGATGAATTTAAAATTATCCATTTGTCAAGTAACACACAGTTTTACCTCACGGGGAACAACGTAGGTGTACCACTTCCACATTAAAGTAGCTTTGTGAAGACTGCACAAGGAGACACAGACAAAATGCTTTAAAGGCTTCCCCAAAAACGTTTTATTATCACAAACACGCCCATTGTACATAACCTTTGTACAGTTGTAAAAAAAATACAGCTTAATGTACTACAGCTGAAGCTGCACTTATAAAGGAAACATAAGATTAAAAGTTACTGCATTGTTAAAAACAACACTGTCCTATGCATAAATTGCTCAATTGACACCGACCAAGGCACTGAAAGGTTTATAAATCTATAAATCTAAGACATGAACATGTTTATTCAACGCTGCACCCGATTTGACCTCAACTGAGGGTGGCACTTGAGGTGGGATCACACATTTCCCTCAGCCGCGCTTCTAGTACGACATTCTTCTTCACCTCCAGATTGTAATTGTACTTCAAATCCTCAATCTCGTCAAAGAATGTGGCGTCCAACTTGCCCAATTCGTTCTTCAACTGTTGGACTTGGGCTTCCAGTGTTCTTTTTTCCTCCACCATTGATTTCAGGAGACCTTTCAGCTTCCTGCTTTCTTATGAGGTACAATAAACGAGAATTAAGTCTGCCGTGGCAAAGTGAGGACTAAAATGTGTGTGTCAGTGTCACCTGTGTTCTGTATGGATGTCCCACCGTCTTGCTCGGTGGACTCGTCCAGTCTTTTTTTTAACTCTTCGTTCTCTTTCCTCAACTCACTGTGGGGGGTGGAGAGACACCATTCAAAGAATGACCCTAAAATGTTTTTGTACCCTCCTACTCTTGAATATGATCATGTATTTATGATAATTTGTGACAAATCAAAATGGAATACAATTCAAAATGAAAATAATGTAGACAAATTCATCAAAAATACAAGCCTTTCAGCATACCGGAAATAATTTGCATCGCTCGTTGGACCTAAAATAAGTACACACACGATTTGGCAGCAACCAAATACTGCGTTTTTCTGTGGGAGGTCCATTTCTTATGTTATGTGTACATTTTGATACAGCAGCAACAGATTGTAATGAATATAAACTCAAGAGTGATACCTCATTTTCTTGGAGACATCTGCTTGTGTGTGCTCGCCACCGGCAATGTTGAATTTGTCGACCTGTTCAAATGAAAAATGAAGAAGAATTTTGGTCACACAATGTTTCTAGCTTGGTGGAAAGGTTAAAATACATCAACATGTATGCAAGTGTCGCATCCTGCTCAGCTAAAGGCATTTGCAAGCGGACCATCTCAACCCTGCACTGAACGTCACAAATTTAAGTGGTGCAAAAGAAATATGGAACATTAGACAAAGTACTGTTGTCGTTTCAATCTCATTGAACTAGCCTGTGTCCATTTGATATGTGACACCAAACCTCAGCGAGATACAACTTCCTCACAGCAAGCAAGCAGATTTTGGTGTGTGTGGTACACCCAAAGGCTCTGGATTGTGTATTTAATTTGTTCATTGTCTCCCCAGTTTGGTTGAAGTTGTCAAATATTAACCATTGATTGAATTCACCACAGGAATTTATTTTGGCTGTTAATTTTAAACATCTTTTCTATTTCCTATCGCATCATTTTGTTTTCTTGGACTTCCTGTCATGTCACATTCTGCCCGCCTTTACAAGACGTTACATCCTGTCCGTCTTTACATGACGTCACATCCTATCCGTCTTTATAAAAGCTCTCCCAACACGCCCCATCTCTCTCTTGACTCTTTCCCCCTGCCTGCCCCTCGGGGTGGGCAGTCACAATTTGTGCCGTCCCCAAATTAAATAATCTTTTTGTTTTTACTTTTGATTCCTGCTTCATTAATAATGACTTTAACAATAGCAGTTTATAGACTACGAGGCGCTCGTGTCTTAGATGTGCGAAACAAATTGTACAAAGCGAGAAGGATACGAATGAATTAAAATAAAACGGGACTAATTGCTCACGTGAAAGTGGAGAGGGGGATGGATGTTTAAAAAGTAGCCAAAAATTAACCTGATCTTCGAGTCGCTGGATGCGTATCTGCGCCGTCTCCTCACGTAGATTTGCTTCTTTCAACTTCTGCTTGAGTTCTGCCAAACTGGAGGTTTTTGTGGAGAGTTCCTTCTCCAGTTCCTTCATCTTGTTCTCAAACATTCTACCGAAATAAGAGGGAAAAATAATCAATTAAAAGAAGCAGGAAACATTATTTTTGATGAGAAAAAAACCAAGCCTTCTTACCGGCTCACCACAGACACCTTGGTGGACTTGCCACCAGAGACTTCAAGGGAGGGTTTGGACATTGCGTCGCGGAGTCTTTGCTTTGTTTCCTCCAGTTCAAATTCAAGCTTCTCACAGCTCAGCTCCACATTGGTTTTGGATATTCGCAGTTTCTCGACGGCATCCGCTTCCTGTTGACCGACATTTAACAAGTTTTAATTGGTGTTCTGTACTTAATTGCACTTTGTCAATTTGGGATCTTCAAGGATCTTAGAGAGTTAACCACATTTGTTAGCTTGGAAACAGCATCAAAACACTGATAACCCGCAGGCTTGCGAGAGTGCGCTGCATATTCATGAATCTCATGCTGGTCTTTATTGTACCCTCTTGACTTGTTTTCGCAGACGTTCGTTCTCCATCACTATCTTCTCCAGTCCTCTGCATTTGGATTCCAATTTGCGAATCTCAGCTTGCTGTTGGCTCTTCACTATGTCATATTCGGCCTACAAGACAAAAGACGATTGGTCGAGCCTGCGATGGTGGAAGCATGCGTGTCATGTGGACACCAACCTGTAGCTTTTTGCGTTCTTGCTCCAAAGCCTTGTCCTGACTCTGAACTGCTGACGTTTTCCTGAGTGCCTCATTCTCCTTGTGTACCCTCTCCACCACCTTCTTCATCAAATCGATGGTTTTCTCAAGTTCAGGTACATTTTTTCCACTGCAGCTAACCTGTTGAAGATCCCATAACAGATGATTGTCAGTTTGTATCGAAAAAGCAGACAGGTGTGTTCATTTCTGCGGGATCAGACTTTGGTATTGGCCAGCCTCTTCTGCAAATCAGCTCGTTCCTTCTTCAGGACACTGAACATCTCCTCCTGGTCTGCAACTTTACTCTAGAAAAGTAAAGCAATATGCCACAAATGTAGATTCCATAGAGAAATTTGAACAAGATACTCTTGGCACCCATGCAGAAAGTGGTGCGGACCTTCAGCTTTGGCAGGTCGATGTTGGCCTGTGCCAGTTGGAGACGCAGCTCCAGATTCTCTGAAGCCAGTTTGAGGTTTTCCTTTTGGAGGTTCGCGTCTCTTGGCGTCTCTCCATCCTTCTCTGATGTCTTAGTTAGGCAAAGAATAAATATTTATTGTTTCAAGACTAAAATCTAGAATTCTGTGTGTGTCACTGTTTGCCTACGCACCACAGTGGAAAAGGGAAGCACTGGGAAGACTTCAGGTCTGCGAGGAATACTACAAAACTAGTACAGTGCTGGAGCACTACAGAGGCCTTAAGTACCTTTGGATATATTTGCGAACTGCTTTCTGGCTTCTGTACACCGTCATCCATTTCTTTCCTGTCAAGATTTTGGATTGGTTCCTCGTATTTGGTCATATCTGGAATTTCTGCCGTGGCTTCCCTTGTAGACACTAAATCTTCTTCTGTTCCCTCAGGCTTTTCTGGATCGGATCGCCCCTTGTCTTTATTACTGTTTCGACTAGCCAATTCATCATTTTTATTTCCGTTACCTTTCGTTTCACATTCTTCCTCAGGGAACGACAATGATTCACATCCTTGAGATTCAGGCTCCGCATCTTCAGAACCATTTGGTACGTCCGTAGATTTCTTTTCACTGCCTATTGCTTTCATCTTATTTGCACCCTCTGTGGTTTTTTGGTGCGGTCTGTTTTTCGACCGCATCAAGTTTCAAATTAGTTTCTTCTGTGTCAGTTGCAAACTCAGATTTTTCAGAGGTGACCTCGGGGCCCGGCGAACAGCACTGTGGTTCATCCGTAGGGTGTGCTGCACTTGTTTTCGATGAGATGTTTTTAACATCAAAAGTCATTCCCTTGAAAGTCTGCAAGTTTTTCCTCTTTGCATGTGCGGAATCCAACTAACACCAGTCAAGAAATAAAAACAGATAAAGACAAGGAAAAATAGAGGGGCTAAATCGTAAACAGACAAAGTTGCGTGTGAAGTCCCGTGTAAGAATATTTAAAAAATATACGATGTGTTTTCACAGTAACACTCACAGACATTCTTGACTGAGATGTTTGGGTCTCTATGGCTTGGAGTCTTTCCTCCAGGTGGTGGTTTCTCCGCGTCAGGTCCTCTACAGCGGCGTCACGACTTAGAGCCTGTCGCTGCCTGCAAGGTTTCCCAAAATACAAACGTCAGACATTAGTACGGCGGTAGTGGCTTTGTGTTGCAATGCAAAATTTTGAGGCATTTGAATTTGATTAGCAGTCAGTGATCAATTTTCACCCATTTGTTGAACTGGACAACTGTCTAACACATGAATCAAAAAAAATGTGGAGCGTCCCCAGAACACTTCTTTGGGGCACACCTGAAACCCTATGAGGCTTACAGTAATTTGAATGACTTTGATTGGATAAAGTGAGTCCTGCCAGAGAGATAATATATGAACTATAGTACTCAAAAAGACAGGATACATACTTAATAGCATTCAGCTGACTCTCCAGCTCTGCATTCTTTTTCCTCAGCTCCTCAAGGTCCTTGTCCAGTTCATCTCGTCTTGCACCCGCCACCTGGTCCGCTGTCACTCCTCGAACTTTTGTTTTCCTAAGCAGCAGGTTCCTCTCTCGCTCCAGTCTGCATTCACACCATAAAAACACAACAAAAACATTCATGATCTCAACTGGAAAATGCTACATCGTTCAGCACTTGTATTACGTGACATATGCAGTGTTTTGATTTTTCTGTCACTGACCTGGCATAGAGGTCTTTGAGACTGTTGAGCTGTTTGGACATCGAGTCATTTTCTTGTTCCTTATCCTTCAGCGCATTCTTTACCTTCTCAATCTTGGACTGCCACTTTTTACCCTCTTCCCACAGCAGTATTTCCTCTTTGCTCTGCCAAATGCACATAGCATTTAGCTTGCCGCAAATGAAACATTTTGATATGTTATAATACAGGTTGAAGGTTGTTCAAACCTTTGCCTCATTCACTCTTTGGGTGACAGCGCTCTTCTCCAAGTCTGATTCCAACTTCCTGATCTTCTTCTGTAGATTCTCAATCGTTGGCCCCTTCTCTTCGAATGTCTTCTCATTCTATGTCAATAAATATAAATTATGAAACAACATTGCAAAGGTCTTTCCAACTGAGAAGAGTTTTGCTTCCCAACCTGAATGCAGTTGGTGAGCCTCTTGACTTGATTCTGGAGCTGTTGGATTTTCTGTTCTCCTTCCTCTTTCTTGACTCTAAGGCTCTTCTGATGATTCTGGCTCTTTTGGAGCTCTTGGTTCAGATTGTCCACCTCCTTTTTGAGAGTGCTTTCCTTTCTCTTGGCTGAGTCCTTTGCGGCTTGTAGCTCATTGCTGAGCTCTTGAACCTGAGCCTTTATGGAAAGAGTATGAGGTCGTTGTATTTAACCAATCGCAATCCACATCACTTATATGATTATGTGGAGCCCACCTTCAGGTCTCTGGTATGCTTGTCGACTAATTTCTGTACATTGAGCCTCTCCTCGGTCTGCGCTGCGTTGGCTAAGACTTGTTGTTCGGCAGCAGATGTCATCTGGGTCCGCAGTTCTAAGAGAACTTTGCTGAGAGCCTGAGGTAAACATCATCATGAAAACAATCTTCTGATTCTAAGTCAGTAGAATTAAAAAAAAAACATTCTTGACAACCTTGATCTGTTTCTCTTTCTGGACAAGCTGTAGCCTTAGGCGTTCCACCAAGTTCTTCATGGTGTTACTTGGAGACATCATATTGGCCTCCCTTTGGCTCTCCAGTTCGTTCTGGAGGGTGTCAATCTCTTTCTTCAGCTCTGTTATTTCTCTCTTCTGGTCTTTGGTCTCCATGGCCAGATCTTCCACCTCTACGCTATGAACCTCCTTGAGCCTGTGGAAAAACCATGATTTTAGTAAGATGCTTTTAGATTTTCTTCTGTCACTGCATCTTAGTGGTTTTGAACATATTCAACACCTTTTTAAAATGCGACACTTCACACACGGTTTGTTTTTGAGTTTAAAATGGACAAACCAAAGACGATACAAAAAATAATGGCCCCAGAGTTCAGGAAACACCACATAACCTGGATATCTCATCTGCATGTTTCTGGTCCTGCGTATCCATGTCCGTCTTGACTTGCTCCAATTCCACAACGGCCATCTTCAGCTTATTGGTGACAGACATGAGCGACATGTCCTGTTCGACCACAGTCTGCTCCAACTCTGCCACGTGGTCCAAATGTTTGGAGGAAGTCACTACGATGCGAGGCTTTTTCATCATCTCCTGGCAGGCGGAACCGACAAAACAAATATTTGAGAACCAATGATTGGATTCATTTTGTATAGAGAATCAAACCCCGAAAATGGTACCGCTGCTTGCTGTTTGAGGCGATCCAGGTTTGTGTCATTGTTAGAATCCAACTTTTGATAAAGTGTCCTCAGCTCCCCGTCATGCCTCTTGATCAGCTCCTCTTGATCCTGAGACGAGTAGCGTGGTTAGTGACGAGAAGAGAAATACGACAGTTTGGTATCACCATACCTTTACGGCTTGGGACAGTTGGTTCTGGTACTTCTTGAGGACACAGTCTTTCTTGTTCAATCGTCCTTGGAGATCTTTCACTGTTTTGTACACCAGCTTGAGTGCTTCTCCTTCACGCTCGGAAATGTCCGTCGGCAGAGGACCACTGCCGGCGACAACGGACGGGAGGCGGAGACGTAATTCGTTGATGACTTTGTCCCTTGCTGCCACATTCTTTTCGGATTTTCTTAAGGCTTCTTCCTTCTCCTTCAGTTTCTGCGTTGGACCAAAAACGATATACTGTCATCTGTTTCAAGATTAAAATAGTCACGAAATGGAAGACAATGATACCTCTTCCAAACGCTTCCCAGTGGCCTGCGTGGTCAAGATAACATCAACCTGCTCACTGATTTTTCTCAAGGCAAACTCATGTTGTTGGTTGAGAGGTAGATTTGGGTCCGGGAGATAGCTGGGGGTATCCATCGCCTGAAATCACAGAAACTTTGATGTTTTTGTAAACTGGCTCCTTTCTAGTCATATTTGTGCAAGCAGTCTGTCAGTTTTGAACTATCCATATAAATCTGAATTCATTGATAAAATCTTCAGATTTACCATCCGTCACTCATTTAAGAATGAAAAAAACATTGAAAACATTTCAAAATAAACCTTTTTAGTGGCTCCATGTAACTCCTGATGTTTCTCATGCTGGTCCAACTGACGCTCCAACTCCAACTCTCGTTGGTCCCACGCAAGCTGCCGTTCTTCTTGAATCTTAGACCAAAGAAAATGGGGTCCAGAAGTGCCTCAAGTTGACTTGCTTGTTTTGAGCTCAGGCTTACCATATTTTGCTGCACAATCTCCTCGCCAAGTGAGTGAATGTTCCTCTCCTGCTCTTCCAGCAGGTTCTTCAGGTACCGGATTTCCTCCTTTTGCATTGTCACCTCCCTGCTTTTCCTAAGTTCCTGCAGATGCGCTTCTTCCATCTTCTTGTGCCACTCGCGTACCTATTGTGGTGATGTCGTGTGATTGTTAGAATCCAAATCAAACAAAATGGACCTTTGACTCAAAACACTTCTACGAGTTTACTTGCAAATTCTAAATGGATGGATGTAAACAATTTTTTCGAATGAATTTTTCTTTTTGCTGTGATCCACATCCCTAGTTTAGCATTTTGATTTGATTTCCTTCTATGCAGTGGATGTAAGGTGATCTAACCTTCTGAGCCCCTTTGGCGTCCTTCAACGTGATACAGAGCTCTTCTAGTCCTTGAAGCCTCAACTCCAACTCTTCTGCGCGACCCTCCGCCGTCCTCCGTTCTTCCTCAGCTGCCCTCCTCTCCCGGAATGCCTTTGCCCTCTCCTCCTGAAGGCTCACCAGGGTGGATGAAAACTTCTCCTGCTGTTGCAGCGGTAGCGCGCCAGCAAACTGGCGGCGCAATGATTGCACCGTCTGTCGCAGGCGTCCGCAACGGCTGCTGGCCTCCTGACGGGTCAGGAATAACGCCCGCTCCCCAGTTTCCAGACGTTGTTCGGCACGCCGCAAAAGTGCCTCCGACTGGCGTACGTGGGCGGTAGAAGCGGCCAGCTTCGCCAAGACGTCTGATTCGCTGAGTTGCAGAGCCACAATGTGCTGGTGCAGCTTAGCCACAAGGGCCTTCTCGTCCGATTGAGACTGATAACAAGAAATGAAAGATTGAAAGATAGTTCCAATGACAGCGCTAGTTCCAATGACAATAAATTACATGTTGAAATGCTAGCAGTTGGTGTACTATCACACATACCTGGTAGTCTAAGATTTGCCTCCTCAAAGATTCCACCTCCTTGTCGTTTGAATGTTGCCTGGCCTGGAAAGCCGATGCTTGTTTCATTGCAATGTCGGAAACCCCCCGAAGCCTATCAACCATGATTCAAAGCAGCCTGTTATTATGATATTTAAAAAAAAAAGATAAACCCTATTTTCTGCACTGTAAGGCGCACCGGATTATAAAGCGCACATTCAATGACTGAAATATTTTAAGAGTATTTTGCCATAACTTTCCTTTTTTGATATAAAACATGACAATAGAAATTTCAGAATAATATGTATTTTCTGCATTTTTATGAGCTCAAAAATATTCTAGGGTTCATCAGTTTATCACAATACAATAATAAATATCATTTTCAGAGATGACCAATCTTCCTTGGACATTTTTATGTACCTTAGAGGTTTTCATTTAATATTTTGCCCTTAAAATATTCAGAAATATTTTTTTGAGACAGTACATACAAAACCAAGAAAAAATGGCATTTTTAAAATTTCTAATCATTGTGCCAAAAACAAAAAAAAATTCCCCTGGCAAAATAATTTTAAGAGATTACTGAAATGAAACACCATTTTATATATACCAGCATGCACTGCTTCTACGGGGGGAAATGGAGTTGGTGGTTGCTGACAGTACACATATAAGGCGCAGGGTCATCTTTTGAAGAAAATACAGGCTTTTGGGTTCACCTTACAGTGCGTCAAATACAGTAGTTATTTTTTTGAACGCTATACTTTGAAAGCTCGGAGCGCAGTTGTGCCTCAATTTCCTCCAACTGTCCGATCCTAGCTCGGTCTGCATCGCTTGCTACTTTGGTGACGCAGTCAGCCAGCTCGTCCCTCAGCTCTCGCTCCAAACGTTGTGCCTCTATGTTCATTTTGGTCAGCTGAGGAGGGAAAGAAAAACATTTGAGCCCACGCTTATGATCCTCATAAAGTGGCTGGCAAGTGGCGAATAAATTCGATAAATGTGAGAATATTTGTACAGATACTCCCCAATTTACGAACCAGATAGGTTCTGAATGGTCGTTCGTAAGGTGAATTTGTTCATAAGTTGCTTCAGTGCCATATTTTGTATGGAATGTATGTTTAAGGCTTATATACAGTAAAGTCTCGTTATATTGATATTGGTTATATCGATATTCCCGCTTATTACGATACTATTTCTATGCACGCACGGAGAAAATTACATGCAAACAGGGTCGGATATATCGATAGTCCCGGTTATATTGATATTTTTTCGGACTCCCTTGAATATCGATATAACGAGACTTTACTGTATAAGTATTTTTAAGGTTATAGAGTATAAGTATGTTTAAGGTTTGTATAAGTAACCTGTATTGGTTTGTACTGAAAAATAAACATTTAATAAAGATATGTACATGTACAACTGAAGAGAATACTATATATGTTACTCCAAAAATGTTCGTATCTACCGTTGTTCGTAAGTTGACTGTTCGTAAGTAGGGAAGCGTCTGTACTTGGAATTTGGAGTGATGTTTTCGGTCATTTGCAGTGGTTTACATTTTTTCCCCCCGGAGTTGTATAGCTCCCCTACTCCCTCTCCTACCTCAGCAAATTTAGCCTCCAGCTCACTGTTGCGCTCCTCCACCTTGCTAAGTGAGCTCCTCAGACGTTCATACATGGCGGCGGCATGCTCCGCCCTTTGACGCTCATTCAGCTCCTTCATCTCCAAGGTGGCCAGCCGCCGGGCTACCGATGCCCCCTCGCCAGGGCTCTTCTCTGCATCCCCTTCGCCCATTTCCAACTTGGATTTCTCCAATGCATGTTCTAATGCATGCAGCTTTTCTTTGGTGATCTCCAGCTCTTTGTTGATGGTAGCCATGTGTCCTCTTAAAGATGCATTCTCGCTCTAGAAGGGACAATAAGAATCATCTTGTGTTCCACTCATGGCGCCTCACATTGAGAATTACTGTCCTCTGGGAACATGTCGAACATTTGAGACTCCACTCGTGTGTTTTTGCGCACCTCCAGATTTTCCAAGTTGGTCGTTCTCTTGACGAGCAGTCCGTCTCTCTGTAGCACATCTCTGTATTTGACTGTGAGCTCCGTGTACTGCCTGTTGGCTTTCTCCAACTCAGACGCCGGAACGCTGTCATCCAATGCCTTTTGCAGCACCGTCATCCTGTACGCCACAGTTTCCTTTACAAATAAAAATCCATGAAGAGTAACGATAGGAAGTGACGGGATTCGGTTGAAAAAGAGGTTCATGATAGAAAAGTTAAACGTCCGAGTAGGTGTTCGTTAGCAAGTGCTCTCACGAGCCTTGCTTTTTGTGTTGTTTTTGGATACGGAATGTTTTTCAGCATTTTTGGCCACGACATTCATCAAAGAGGAGACTGCTGAGCGGTTGCGTCTATTCGGCAGCACGAATATGCCAGCACAGTTTTTGATTTGGGAGGAACATTGGTGCCATTTCACTGTCCTCGCTGGACTGCTCTGGGGCGATTGTGCTTTTTTGCGCTTGTAATGGGCGGCCCCGCTTTGTTCAGCGGAAAGGTCGGTGCTGTTGGAGATTCTGCGGTTAGATGGCTGCATGGCTTAAGGAGCCCGCAATGAGAAGAAAGTAGCATCAGCGCAGAGCGCCGATGCATATGTGGAACTGCCGCGTCTAGGAATTGAAGCGGATTTACGTGGGACAGGAGATGTGAGGCAATCTCTTTTTGTCAATGAATCCATGTTTTTCAACATTTAGCTTGTAGCAGATGTGCACATTTCATCATGACGTCCCTTATCCACGGGTGAAAAGGATGCTTTGATCCTCTCCTTTCATCTAGGACTGCTTTATACAACAAAGAGGGTGCAGAAAGTGATTTAGATTGAATGACTGTGTCTTATGTGTTGTGTCACATTATTTGTTTTTAAGGTTTTTTGTTGTTTTGACTGTATGTTGTTTTTCAACTTCTTCCTTTCCTTTCCTCTTACTTTCATCACCTTGCTGCTGTGAAATATAAATTTCTCCACTACAAGACTAATACAGGCTAATCCCAAAAAATCGCCCAGATTTTCCCCCAAATCAGAGCCAGCAGTTCTGATCTTATAGTGGTTAGACAAATTCACCTGGCTCAGAACAAAAGACCTACAAACAATATCTCGATTTGAGCCACAAAAAATCCTGAAAGCTCAGAATGAGATGATTGCTTGCCTTGTATCTAAGCAGGCATCCTATTCTCTCTGTGACAGCGGTCTGCATTTGAACATCGGCATCCCTCAGTCTGCCATTTTCTTTGCGCAAATGCTGCTCTTGCTCCATCAGGGTGGTGCAGCGTCGAGTCAGCTTCTTCTCATTCACTTTGCATACGGTCAACTTGCGCAGCGATTCACTCAGATGTCGCCTGAGTTCCTCTGGGTTCTTCTCAAGGGCTTCCAGTAGGTCCTAGTGGTGGGAGGGAAGCAAAGCGTTTATGGAATTTCAACAACGCCAACACAAAATGGGGGTTAAGTCGATAAACATCTGGGTCTGAACATAAGTAGGACACCCGCCTATAAAACAAAAAATGCTGCAATGAACCTGACACTTCTTTCATCCTGCTTTGTTGTAATCAATTGTTGCCATTTCTTTTTCAATCCCCTGGAGTGAAAGTTCATCGTGCTTACACTGAACTGCTGGAGTTTAACAGAGTCCAACTCTTGCTTTTCCTCAAGTCTGCTTCTGGTGCTCGTCAAAGCTTCTTTCTCCTTCTCCCATTGTGACTTCTCACTGCATACAAAAATTACGTAACAAATTCCATAAAATGTCGACACTTGGCCACCTTAAAAAAACATCCTTCAAACTGCATTTCCAAACCTGAGATATTCCTCATACAGAAGCCCTTGCTGGTGGCTAATAACGGCAAATTTCTCTTTGTATTCCTCCAGCGTCGCTGTCAGCTTATCCCGTGTGTTCTCCAGATTCTGGACTTCCTAGTTCACATCAATAACAGTAACAAAATAATATTATAGAATACAATACATATTGACTTATATAGCACTTTAACAACAGCTGAAGCTGTAGCAAAGCTCTTAACATGGACAATTATCCTATACAAGAAATAAAGCAGTCAAAAAGATAGTAGAAAGCACCAGGGAGTAAAACCAAGATCAAATTGGAATCATGCTAGTCAAATGCCAATGAGTACAAGTGAGTTATGTGCTCCCTCTTACGAGTACCAGTCAAGAGGCGAGCAGCAGCATATATTTGCTGATGCTTTTAGCTGCTGCTTTATATTAGCTGAATGCATACAAGATAACACAGACCTGAAGCAGCCGGATGGCGTACTCGTTCAAGGAATTGATGATTTCCATGCTGCTAATTTCCAGGCCCTCTGGAAGACTCAGTGGTTGGAAAAAGCCAGCAGTGATGCCACCACCTGACTTCTTCAGGTGCTCCACCTGGCACTCCAGGTGACTCATCTGACACCACACACACAGAGACATACACAGGACTGTCACTAGCGGTCATCAAAAGTGAACAACAGAAACCAGAGGAGCTTTGTATTTGATCACCATGGAGAAAAAAGGGACTCTTCTAGTGTACATTTGCATTGGTGAAAATGAGCAAACTGGAACACATTGAATGTTGTTACTCGACCAGATATTACAGCCTTCAAAATTAAAGAGGGCAGCGGCTTCCGACCTTTTCTTTTGCAGCGGCGAGTTGAGCGACGCTGCCCGTCGCTTCCTCGCGAGTGGACTTTAGTTCCCGCCGGAGCTCCTCGTTTCGGCCCACTAATTCGTGGATTTGAGACTTGAGGTCTGACGTCAGGTTCTTTCCCGCGACGTTCTCTACCTGTGATTAGACACCAAGGGATGCAGGAAAAGTTAAATCCTCGTGGGCAAACTGGAAGTCAAAGGTATATGGAGTACAGACGTCAGAAAACAGAAACGGGTTGAGTCTCAGGATTAAGAAAAAGAACTAAACATCAGGGAGATTACTCACATCCACTAGACCAGAAATACCAGAGTCAGCATCAGACGGAATTGTCTCCTTGGCCTTCAAAGCCCGTAGGACATCCTTGAGCGCAGCCTCTGCATCTTCTTTCTCCTTGGAGAGCTGCTCCACTTTGAAAATACACAGAAAATAATCAAATGCAAGGGCCAAACGGAGGACAGGAAACGACCTGGAAGGTTCTGCATACATTTGAGATAAAACTGTGTCTTGTGGAGCTCCAGCTGTCTCTTGTGGGTTCGTACTTCTTCTTCCAGGTGTTCATTCTGCTTACACAACGTCGATAAGTGATAAATGACTGGGACAGGAATTCAATTTTCATTTGAAATAGCGCCAATGAGCTGACCTTGGCTAGGAGCTCTTCATCTGTGTGAGTTGTCCTGTGTGAGACCTCTTCCTCCTCCAGAACGGATGGTGGCAAGCCTAAAGACACGCAAATTTAGGACATGGTTAAATAGAAAATTACACAAAGTCCTAAAATGGTGGAAATGGTCAGATCAAAATCCAGGACTTATTCCTTTCCTGGAGAACTCTGGAAATGAACCCCAAATGGCGGGTTTGCAACCAAAACTGAGCAAATTCAAGTTTTTTTTTTCCCCATTTTGTTTACAATGGGGGGAAAAGAGGACATTAATTTGCCTTAAGTGTATGGAGTCACCTCTCTGTTTGGCCAAGAGTCTGACTTGTTTCTTCATCTGTAGTCGTTCCTCTTCAAGACGTTCAATCTGAACCAGAACAAAAACAGTTTTTTAATGTAAATTAATTTGATTAAAAATATCTATCTATCTATCTATCTATCTATCTATCTATCTATCTATCTATCTATCTATCTATCTATCTATCTATCTATCTATCTATCTATCTATCTATGAATATATAATTTTTATGTACTTATTTTAAAACTAATATATACATGTTCTATACTTATTTTATATACTTATTTTCAAAATTGTTCACCTCCTCTATGGATTGTTTTTACCTCTTTGGCGAGTATTTGATTTTCAGCTTTATAGTGCCTCTGTCGAAGGTCTCTTGCTCGTTTAAACTCGCTCAGGTCCACTTCCTGTTTGGGTTCGTAACCTTTGGAAAGACACAGTCGGTCAGATGATTTTTTTTGCTTTCTGTACAGCAGTTAAAGCTGAGGTTGCAATGGAAAAAAAAAGAAATAAACATCACCAAGTCTTTCCCGGAAGTCCTCATTTTCCTCTGAGAGCTGGTTAATTGTCATATACGCTTGGTTGATCTCTTTGGTCACAGATTCCAACTCCAAATCTCTCCTTTGGATTTGACTTTTACATTCCTTGATCTCAGCGGTGGCTTCTTCCAGCCCATATGTGCCCTAGAAAACAGGGGAAAAAAGAGCCTTAATTGTGAGATATCACCCAAATGTTGTGTCACGCAAGTCAGGGTATTCACTTACTCTTTCATATTCTCTCAGGCGCTTTGACGCCTCGATGAGCTCTTGGTCTTTTTCTTCGGCGTGAGCTTCGGCTCGCTTCAAAGCCTCCTCTGCCTCTGCTGCTCTCATTTCAGCGGCATCTCGCTTGGATGTGAGCTCCTCCATTTTTCTCTGCTGGACCAATGCTAAAAAAAACAGTTTTGAGGCACACGTATGCACGACGACATAAGAAATCAAAATTATCGGAACTGATTTGCTCGTATAAAAATTAAGTCCCAGAATTGTGTCAAACTATTGGACCCGCCGTGCGCCTTCAAAACAAATAACATTTACACCAAACTGCACGAAAAAAAACGTTTTAGCAAAACATGGTTTTCATAAAGAAGAAAATCCTTGTTTTTTTTTGTTGTGTGAGGAACCCGGAACAACTCACCACTACTTTCCTTTTTGGGCACCTTTAGACCTTCCATAAGCAACGTTTGCTTCTCCATTTCATCGGTAAACTGCTCCACTTGCTCTCTCAGGGTCTTAATCTTATCATCTCGTTCCTCCACAGCCTGCAGGGCATTCGTTCATCCAATTGTCAGTGTCAACAACATATTTAGAAGAAGACATCAAGTAAAATAGAAGACCTGCTGCAAGGCTAAAATATTGCTTCTGTCCAAGTCCAACTGGGCGACTCGCAACTTGTGTTGAAGATCACGGATCATCTGCTGGTACACTAAAATGTCTTCATCCTTTTCAGAGAGCACTTTCTGTGAATGAACATCAAGTCATGAACATATCCTCAGTGGAGGCAAAAACATCTGGATCCCTGTCTCTTTTCAGACTACCCAGGATAGAAATTCCGATAAATTTTCATTCAGTCGAAAATAACTTGAAGTCCTGAAAAGTTATATGCCAACCTTCCATTGATCCACTTTAGCGTCCACTGCTGCAATAATTGGGTCGTCTTCTTCTGTCATTGAGTTAATCTTCTGCATCAATTCTCTAACCTGGACATAACGTAGGTGTCAGCAACGTGAACATTGAGTTTAATTCATAAAAAAATAGTCTCTTTGGAGTGGAGAGGGATAACCTGCAGCTCAGCGCGATCCTTGTCTTTCCTAAGATGGTCTGTCAAAGCGTCGCACTGATGGACGGCCATTTTAATCTGGTTGTACTCTTCGCTCATCTTTTCCATCTCCTTGGCTGATTCCATCACGCATTTTTGCATGTGTAGGTTGTCTGCCTTCAGCTGTGAGATCTCTTCCTCTGCTTGCTAAAAACAAATCGACACATTTCCGGTCATTAATGAGGAAGTTGATGGAGTACCTGCAAGCAGGACTGCAGTCACATTTTAAAACTCTCTTCCTGGATAGGGTGCACCGTATTATAAGATGTATCAAATACAAGCCACAATTGTGGCTTCGCTTGAGTTATGCTATCTGGCTAGCTATCTAGCGAGCCATCTCGATAGCTACCTGGCTGGCTGTCTGACTATCCAGCTGGCTATCTGGCTAGCTATCTAGCTGGCTACCTAGCTAATTTGTGATCTATTTGCTATCTATTAGCTCTAAATCAAGTTTAATTAAAATATTTTGAGTCCAATGGTGAAGATTGAAAAAAAAAAACACAAGATTTAAATGCCAAGGACTCAGAGTTAAGTCCAAGAGCAAAACAAAACAAAAAAAAACACAAAAAACAAAAAAAGTACTATTGAGTACTGCAATCCTACCTGCAAGTCATCCAGGTACTGTGAAAGCTGGCGATTGGCTGAGCTGAGCTTCTTTTGAGTTTCGGCATTCTCCTCTTTGGACGCATTCGACTCCTTCCGTTCCAACTCTCCTTGGTAAAAGTCGACATCCCGCTGCAACTGCGTGTTCTGATCCAGGACACACGAGGAAATGAACAAGTGAATTTAACGTCATTAGTCATTAATACTCATCTACTGCATTTACAATTTCTACACTAAGAAATTGTTCTATAGAACCTAAAACTATTGCTATACAGTGATACCTTGGCTTACGAACTTAATTGGTTCCGAGGCAGAGTGTGTTAGGCGAAAAGTGTGTATCCCAAAAATTAATTTCCCATAGGAAACCATTAAAATGAGAATAATCAGTTCCCAGGTCCCCATAAAACATAATTTTCAACTTTCTAATTTTCTAAGCCTTAAAACTCCACAAAATATACCTTATTTTATGTATAATAAATGTGCGATTGTATTATAATCAAAGAAATAATCTGTACTGTATAATAAAGTCGAGAGTCTAACGTTTTTTACGCTCAATTGAATGTTTATGTAGTCCTAAAACTCAATATTCTGTGGGTCCTGGAATCCGAGTGACAATGACAAAAACCCTGGCACTGGAATGGACACATTTTTGCACATCGTCTGGCAGTGAATGAGTTAAAAACCTTTCAGGATTTTACAGAAGCTAAAGGAAGGATCACCAGATCTAAAACCATTCGGACATAAGCGAGACGAATGCTTGTATGTAATTTTTACGACCTTGTTTTTTGCGATTAAAATCTGAGGTCGTAAATTGAATTTTATTGTCATGTCTTAATTTATTGTACAAGTCTTACCTTCCTCTTGAGCTTTTTTATCTTTGGCAAAGATGATCAGGGAGGACAGTAAGAAAATACATGACAAAAAAGAAACATGAATGACAAATGCAAGACAGTTGAAGTTGAGTAAGGTTGGATTTGAACTGAAAGGAGGATGAAGGTCAAGAGGAGGACAAGAAGAGAAGCTTCGGCTAGCGCGTGATGGCTACGTACCTCTCTTTTCAACGTCTTGACCTCGTCCTCTGCTGCCTCTGCTCGCAGGACCAACTGCAAAGGAAGCATATAGACAAACACCTGTTGTAGTTTTACTGCTTATTGTATCTCACAGGTGCATGTTTTATCTCTTCTAATTTGAGTTTTTCCTAAAACTTAGCTGAGCTATACCCAAAACACGAAAACTATATCATACTGTAGTATCTGAATACCAAAATCATCCGAATGCATGACAACGATTCCGAAGGGACAGTATCACCTCATCGATGGTTTTCTTGCTTCCTCCCATCTCCTTCCTCAAATGGGTAACCTCCTTTTCCTTCTGTTCCAGTTGCGTCTCCAACTGGCGGATTTCATTCCTTAGGAAGCGATTGTCCGTCCCTCCACTACCATCTTTGCTTTTGGCATACTGAAAACAGATGAAAAGTAAACAAGAATCAGCAATCGTGGTAAGAATATGACTGTTTAATAATTTATTGAGATCTGTTGTAGACACAGATTAGCCCAAGATTACCTAGTTTGGAGCGCAAACAGGTCACTCATTGGATTGTGTACAAAAAAATGGACAAAAAGTTGTCATCCAAATGAGCATGCCTGTAGCAAGCGTGCTCAGAATTAGCTCTGAATTATCTGTAATCCTCTTAAGGTGCTGAGCCAATCACAATGCACCCCGTTGCATTAACTCATTCACTGCCAGACGATGTGCAAATATGTGTCCACTCCATGCAGTGCCAGGATTTTTATCATTTTCACTCAAATTGCAGGAACCATGGAATATTGAGTTTTAGGACTACAGTACATAAACATTCAGTTCAACGTATGAAACCTTAGACACTCTTCATTCATCAGAAAAAATGAGTTAATTCCTAAATTATATGGGTCTGGTGTTATCTGAGCTTGAAATGGGGGCGGCAGTACAAAATACAATAAAATGCATACATATTGATTTATATAGCGCTTTTACAACAGCTGAAACTGTGACAAAGCGCTAACATGGACAAAAGACAAATGCTGCTCGCTAGGTGGGAGGGAAAAGCATTACCAGAGGTCTGACCAGCGCTATATCGGCACCGCCGGCAAGAGAAAAAAAACAAAACCCGAACAAATACGGGAATGGCGCTCCACGTCACATTTTTCAATTGCCGAATAATTTAGGGAATGGCAGCGAATGAGTTAAGCAGAGTACAATGTCACTTCCTGTTAGTGTTGTTTATTTTGTTATTATTTTATTATTTTATTTTTGATTTCTTGCTTTATTGATTTCTTATAAACCAAGCCTTACCTTGAGGTCTTCCTCCAGTCTCACTATCTTGGCTTGCAGTTTATTTTCTACACAGCGGATGGACATCATTGTCAAAAATCCACGTTAGCAGCATCTCTTGTTCAGACAAATAATCTGCACCAACCGTTTTTCTCTTGCTCTTCTATTAACTGCTCGGCGAGAGACGCTTCCTGATGTTTCATCTGGAGCGAAAAGAAAGACAACATCGCGTTTTAATTGAGGCAGTTGTTCCTCGTCACTAGGTGATTTCTACAAACTAACTTTTTATTTGGTAACAATTGGACAGAAATATTGTTTTGTTGATTGTCGCCATTTTAGAAAAAAAATATTTAAAATTGCCATTTAAACATTTTTAAATATAAAATGGCCATTTTAGAATAAAAAAATAAATAAAAACGCCATTTTAGAACATAAAAAGAAAACTGCCATTTTAGAATAAAAAATAAACAATTGACATTTTAAAATTCAAAAATGGAAAATCGCGATTTTAGAATATAAAAAAATAGATTAAAAAAATAGAAAATTGTCATTTTCGAATATAAAAAAAATCTCCATTTTAGAATGTAAAAAAGAGAAAATCACCATTTTCGAATACAAATATAGAAAATCGCCATTTTAGAATAAAAAAATAGGAAATTGCCATTTAAAAATTTAAAAATAGTAAATCGGCATTTTAGAATAAAATACAAAATGGCTATTTTAGAATAAATAAAATAGAAATTGTCATTTTAAAATAAAAAAAAAAATTAGAATGTAAAAAAACAGAAAATCACTTTTAGAATAAAAATATAGGAAATCGCCATTTTAGAATAAAAAATAGAACATTGCTATTTCAAAATTTAAAAATAGAAAATCACGATTTTTGAATTAAAAAAAGAAAATCTCATTTTGGAATGTAAAAAAAACCAGAAAATCACAATTTTCGAATAAAAAGATATAAAACCACCATTTTAGAATAAAAAAAAATAGAAAATTGCCATTTTAGAGTAAAAAAAGAGAACATTGCCATTTTAAATTTTAAAAATAGAAAATCACTATTTTAGAATATAAAAAATAGAAAATCACCTTTTTAGAATAAAAAAATAGAAAATGTTCGTTTTAGAATAAAAAGAAAATCTACATTTTAGAATAAAAAAAATGAAAATTGGCATTTTAAAATTAAAAAATAGAAAATCTCCATTTTATTCAGACGTTTATTTTATGACAGAGTCTCCGGGCCGGATGTATATTGACCACGGGCCAAATTTGGCCCCAGGGCTGGACTTTGTACATTTCTGGGCTAGTTGTTAATGGTATGTAATCAAGGTGCAAAAAAAAAAACAAGAAAAACCTTGAGAAGGGCCTGAAACACTTGTAACATGTGGACGACATCTTCCTGAGCCTGACGCTCCACCCGCCACTCTTCTGTCTGAAACACAAGACATATGCGAATAAAAATTGCCCACTTTAGATACAAATTACCGCCCCCCAACTATTTACAAGCCGCCTGTAAATAGTTGGGACTTTCAACTTATTTTACTTTGATTATGACCTTAAATGTGACCGAGCGGCGAACAGCAAAATGTTTTGAGTAACATTCAATACTTCCAGACTTTCACCAGCTGGCGTTCTTGTTTTGTCGCACAGCTGGGGGAAATAGCTTGTGTGAGAGAATGAGTATGAATATTCAGATGACAAGGGAAAAAAAAGCTTAGTGGGCCTGCCCAAGGATTTTGGCCATACTTAACAAAAAAAAAAAAGAAATATACTGTTTGAATAACAACCTTTCCCTGAAGGGGTGGTCGAAAAATATTTACGACTTGTAACCGCAGTATTTTAAGCCCATTAAGTGTTGGTTTTGCACTTTGTTTGATGCTGTGTGGCATCACTGCGTGAGCGCCCATTTTGGATAATCAAAGTTTTCCGTTTGGTGCGTGTCATTTTTTTTTAATCTTGGCTTCTGCGGCGAATTTCAGTGAAATATTTATGACCGTATGCTGAAATGATAACATTTTGGGGGGAAAAAAAGGAAAAGAAATGCAGATGTTTGTGGATTAGATTCCCCCCCTCCTCCGCACACACACACAGGCTTTCGAGGTCTTTAAATCTTGAAATCTCAGTTCTCAAGCACTGCTCATGCAGACATCCTTCACAGAGGAGTGGCAATACAAAAGTCAAATGCATGTTTTTTTTATTCCGTTGTAAAATGATTGAAACCAGAACTACATCTCATGTTTATTTCAGTCGAGAATTATGTTTTATGGGGACCAGGAAATGGATTATTCTCATTTTAATGGTTTCCTATGGGAAATTATTTTTTGGGATACACACTTTTCGCCTTACACACTGTCTGGGAACAAATTAAGTTTGTAAGCCAAGGTATCACTGTACTCATTTGTACCGTCAGTGTCGAAAGGCTTTTAATGGATGAGTAAACCAATCTCAGCATATTGAGAGGCACAAATTCTGAGGATTTATCCAAATTTAAATGAAACTTTCAAACAATCACTCGCGATGAAATTGATTGCCAATTAGTTAATGACTAAAAATGACTGCACTCCTAATAGAAACACATTATCTGCTGCAAAGTCATACCAGGTCCATCGCAACACATTGAACCATCCAAGCAACGCCACACAACAGAATTTATCCTCTTCATGATTTAAAAATGTTTACCATAGAAAATAATCGAGAAGAAGGTAGAATGTAACCGATCAGACTTTCGGATTATGTGTTTCATTAATATCGACATAGCAGTTAATCCTTTGACACACCCTGAGCTCTCGCATCATATTTTGATGCACACTAATAAAAGAAGTATTCCAAATGTGATGTAATGTAGGGAAATGCCCATTTCACGGTAAGATCAGAGCATTGTCAT
Source organism: Hippocampus bargibanti (assembly GCF_051943395.1). Taxonomy (NCBI): domain Eukaryota; kingdom Metazoa; phylum Chordata; class Actinopteri; order Syngnathiformes; family Syngnathidae; genus Hippocampus; species Hippocampus bargibanti. Next base: position 4,504,059 of record NC_142738.1, on the reverse strand, counting down.
CAAATGGCGAGTATAGTTTTTGCTTTTTTGAATGTTACTGTCCCCATCAACATTTTGTGTTTGGGAGCCTTTTTACTGAGCGAATTGCTTATTCTGTAGCCACAAAGGGACATAAGTCTACTTGTGCCGGTCTCAAGCTCGGATAAATACAGAGGGTTGTGTCAGGAAGCATCCGACGTAAAAGCTTGGCCAAAATAAACATGCGGATCAAACCTCTAAAGATGGAGGACACTGATTTGCTGTGGCTACCCCCTTGAAGGGAAAAGCTCAAAGGAAAAGAGGAAGACTATTGTTTTATGCATTTTCAAAGATATATTTGGCATTTACACTGTGGGAAAACGGGCTCCTTGTGACATTTCGGTGTGATTTAAAGTCGCAGGAGAGCTCTGGTTGTCATCATGTGAAATATCATCTAGCCATTGTGGAATAATATTCAGAGCAGGTGTTTCCGTAATATGTTTTTAATACTGTACCGCAAATATGGTGGAGCAAAATTGTGTGCACTCTTAACGATTCAAATCAATGATAAAATTGGATTTTAAAGAACATTATTTTACAAGTACCAAAACAAAGGCAGAAATGTAATTTTAAGACAAAAAGATCGATGAGGCTGGAAGGATGACAAAAAAAAAAAAAAGAGTAGTTTGCATGTTTTTTTTATTCACAGAATTCCCCCAGGAAAATAAGCTGTATATGTGTAAGGAATGAATGAAAAGAGGTCAGAAAGAACATTGGAAAGATAGATTCAAAGGACTAAAGGTAGAACCGCAGCTTTTTCAAAATAAGGCTAGATGGATGGATGGATGTGGGAGGAGACCAGGAAGAAAATATGCCAGGGGAAATACTGGAGGTGAAGCAGAAAGTGAAGGAAATTTTAATACAAAAACAACTTTAAAGGACAACTGACGCATCCGGACATATTGTGTCCATAATTTGTAAAATCACTTCAAATGACTTCTACTTTTACAAAGATTCCACGGCATATAGCGATATTTTACGTTTTAAGACTCGCGCTGAATATTCAGAAAGTCTTGTTTTCGTGTTGATGACGATTCTTGACATGACGTCACATCAGCAGCGCCCCTGATTGTGAAAGCGACACACAATGCATTTTGGGTACTTTGTTTGGTCTGAAAACTTCGTGTTGATGCCGAAATTAGAAGGAAAACACAAATAACGCGATGGTGAATTGTTGTGTGTTGCACCAAGACTACTAATTGATACTAGTTGACACAAATTCCCAGCAGACAAATCAACCCATTTCCAACGGAGCTTGGGCGCCATCTTGTGCATTTTCTGGGACGCTACATTGGAGTCCAGATGCCTCAAAATGACACGGAAGGACTTCTTTAATAAATTGCAAACATTTATGCTTTCCTCTTCAGAACTATTTGAATCATATTAATAAATGGATGAGTAACAAAGCATCTTCTCCGAATTCGAAGCCATTGTTTTGATTCGAGAGCAAGGCATGACGTCCGGGAGTGACGTCACGAACAAGGGGCGGGACATTCTTAAACTCGCCATCTCCGAGGTCATTTAGAAGTAGTTTTGGGACACTTTAACTCATTTTTATTGTCTTTTTGCATTTGACTAAAAATATCAGCCTGCATGTTTTGGGTTTTTTAGATGCTATAAAACGTTTTTCTGATCTCTGAAACAAAAAAAATGGGGTCGGTTGTCCTTTAAAAGTAGTTTTTATCTATTTTTGGCCAACCATATATTCGTGTTGGGATAGTTACCGAGGTGAGCCGCGCAACAAGGTGGTCCAATTCATCTCTGTCACATTCGTCGAGGTTCTGCGGCTCGATCCTCCTCATCTCGTCCCACTCCAGAGCAACAAGAGTCCCGGCCATGGCGACGCCACACACAGCTGATCGCAGTCAACAAACACACAAAATATCCCATAAAACACCCACATTGATTGACATCACTAAATGTTGATCAGGACTCCTAAAAAATGTTCATATGCTACGTATTACGTTAGAAGTTTGCAACGTGTTATCAAAAAAAAAAATGCAATTAAACCGAGAAAAAAACAAATCATCTCTATTTTGCGCCTTTAAAATAACACTTGGATTATATTTCGTGTACGTTTCAGCAGGGACGACTGTTTATTCCTCTCAAACCGGAAAATGAAGACTCCGTTGTTGCGGGTTCTCCAAAAGTGGTAGCAATTACCTCTCTGTTGTCGTGTGTAAAGTTCCAGTAAGCCCGTCGGTGCTTAAACAAAATCCATAGTTCCATTTGATTAAAAATATAAAAACATAAATAATGCGGCAGCACTTTATTTGGGTTGATTTTCTTCTTCGGCACTTCTATTCTGCTCTACAGCGCTACCTAGAGGTTGTGCGTACAATACATTAGATGTTTTTTATCTTAACTATAACATAAATTATGTAAAAAACACAAACTCTCAATATTTTCTCATCAATTTTAATCTACATAAGCGAAGTTAACGCAATATATATATATTTTTTTATCTTGAAACCTCTGCCCCGGAAGTTATTGTGTCAAACCGATTCTGCCCGACGCGTGCGCACAACTTGCACACTGCTTGGTGGATTGTGTACCTACTTTTGTCGTTGTTTGTTTCCATTCTGCTAACTTTAGTCGTTTTCCTTCACGTTTTACATTGCGTTCCTATCCCCGAGAGAACACGGTACGTGTTGACACGAATTGCTAATTTTTGTAGAACTTCACATCTTACTACTTCTATTATCTCGCGGCTAACTACTATTAGCTGCGAAACTAACTCATTCGAGCTGTGGGGGGCAAGCTGACATTAAACTGCTTTTTATGAAATAATAGCAAGATAGAATGTGCGATGAATACATGGTTGGTTGAAAAGTGACTTCGAAAACCAAAAACGGTCTTAAGGGGCTCGCTCCAATGGCGATAGTTACACCCTGCTTTTGGGTTTGAAGCCAGCTGTCAGTCAGGTCGCAATTCATGACTGACAACTCCAAATAGTGGATTTAAAAATTCTATGTGTAAACTGTTTTTGCTGTCTTTAATGGTTTATGAGGATGCTGCGACATATCTGGGTTTGATTCTCGGATCCGTGTGCTGCCGTGGTGGTTCTCCATCTACTTTTCGTCTTCCCCTACATTCCTAAAACATGCTTGGCATTGACGAATTCTGATTCATGTTGTATTTGTGGAATCTGCGCTAACTAGCAAAATCCACCTATTTCTATCCTTCATGATGGGGCCATTTTATTATTTGCAGTAGACTGAAACTGCTTGGCAACATCCAAACCCAGAAATCAAGTGTGCCACAATTAGTCGTTACCAGAGGGCTCCTATTCAAATGCATAACCATTTTAAAATGATTCATCTTGTGTTATCTTTTTCTCAGAACAAAATTAATAATTTGCTCGTCGTCACTAAGTTTGCAACATTGATTGCTCTTTTGTAAGTTAGTTTCTTTTTTGACAGCCATGTTGTTTGTCCAACCTGTGGTCAACAAGACGCCAAAAAAATCTGCATTGGATTAAAAAAAATCAACACTGAACTCAAAACAATTGCTAAGATTGATTAATCATCCATCCTAAATCACCCCCTTTTTTTTGCGCAGCGATCCATGACGGCATCGCTGCGGAATGGCTGTCGTGTCGTGGAAAGAGGCTCTGCTGCTTACTGGCCTGGTGTTGGCGTGCTACTGGAACAGTCTGTCGTGCGGCTTTGTATTTGACGATGTTTCAGCCATCCTCGACAACAAAGACCTGCGGCCTACAACGCCTTTAAATAATCTTTTTCTCAATGACTTTTGGGGTACGCCGATGGCCGAGGTATGTCATCGCAAATGTCATTGTGGCTTTTTCAATAGGCAAAGCAAGGAATAATCAATTCAGAGATTTTCTTTAAGATTCTCTGACCCAATCCGACATGAATGTAAATTAGCAGAAGTACTCTGCCAATAAAGGCACCCGAGTCTTAGTTTTTGCAGAACAATACTTTGACTTGTTGAAATGTAAACGACACAAAAATGAATCGAGCCCTTTGTACTCCCATTCCAGGAACGCAGCCACAAATCCTACCGTCCGCTGACGGTGCTCACCTTCCGCCTCAACTATCTGTTGAGCGAGCTGAGCCCGGCCTCCTACCACCTCCTTAATGTTGCTCTACATGCCGCAACTTGCCTGCTCTTCCTGCGCGTGTGCCGCCTCTTCCTGGACCGCACCTCCGGCTTGGTGGCGGCGTTGCTATTTGCCGTGCACCCCATCCACACCGAAGCGGTGAGTGGTATCTTTGCGCTCCCATTTTGTAGTCATGATAAAACAAAGCTTCATGAAGCACTTGTGATGTTTTATTTTACTCTAGATCAGGTGTCAGGAACCTATGGTTCGCGAGCCATATATGGCTCTGTTGATGATTGCATCTGGCTCGCAGCTAAAACTAAATGCATATTCTCGCTTTTTCGCTGTTCATTTCCTGTTTGGGCGGCAGTTGCCGGAAACCGCCATTTTGATTGGATGACCTATGTCGAAACAGGTAAACGCTCCCTTTTAAAAAAGCCTGACAAGTTAAAAAAAAAAAGACGAGTATCGTACACTTCAGGTTGAATGGACGGAAGGATCCGCCTTTGTGGAGAGAAAATGTTCTGATTCTAATTTGCAATGAAACAATACCATGAATGCAACAGTTGAATATCAGTGGCACTTTGACAAGCCCCATGCTAACGTTAGCATCAATATACTTCTGTGAGAGACAGCAGAAAGCAAGCGTGCAAGCTAATGAGCAGTGTGCAGGCCAGCTAGCAGTAACTTTGCAATAAGGACCCGGCAAGTTGACTTTCATTCCGATCGTTTGGCTGGATAGGTAAAAAAAAAAAAACAATCATGAGGAACGGAAAACTATTTATATTAATGGTGAGTATTATCACAGGTATTTTGAATAATATATTCTGACATTTTGTTGAAATCGTGTGTGTGTGTGTGTGTGTGTGTATGTATGTGTGTGTGTGTGTGTGTGTGTGTGTGTGTGTGTGTGTGTGTGTGTGTGTGTGTGTGTGTGTGTGGCTCTCACTGAAAAACATTTCTAAATATTTTACTTTTATGACTCTTGGTCAAAAACGTTATAGTAGAATAGTAATTTGCAGAATGACAGATAGGTACGGGGAGGGGCAAGATTATGGATAGCGTTGAATGTAAAAGCAGAATTTTAAAGTTGATTCTATATTTGACCAGGACCCAGTGGAGCTCTTGGAGGACGGGGGTGATGTGGTAAAAGGATGATGTTCTGGTGATGATCCGGGCTGAAGAATTCTGGATATTACTTAGGAATTACCTTTTTTCTGATAAAAGAAGAGAGTCTAAGGTTTCTAATGCTTTATTGAATGTTTATGTAGTCCTAAAACTCAATATTCTCTGGGTCCTGGAATTCAAGTGACAATGACAAAAACCCTGGCACTAGAGTGGACACATTTTTGCATGTCTGGCAGTGAATGAGTTCATGTGTTTTAATATTACAGTAAAGTCTCGTTATATCGATATTCAAGGGAGTCCGAAAAAATATCGATATAACCGGGACTATCAATATATCTGACCCTGTTTGCATGTAATTTTCTCCGTGCGTGCATAGAAATAGTATCGATATAACCGGGACTATCGATATATCCGATATCGATATAACGAGACTTTACTGTAATTGTATTTATTTATTTTAAACCCACCCACTCCAACCAGGTGACCGGTGTTGTTGGTAGAGCTGAACTCCTGTCGTCAATCTTCCTCCTCGCTGCTTTCTTGGCCTACACCAAATCGACTGGCGCAGACCACTCCATAGGTGACTGTTTTCCCCCTTCCTTGTCTTTTCTCTTTCTTTTGTTCCTTTTTTTTAATTCCCGCGCTATGGCACATCTGCCATGAGGGATCTTCTGAGAAGTTCAAAAACATTGTTTTTTTTTGGGGGGGGGGGGGTATGAAGCATACAGCAATTGGCAACTTTCTAACGCAAGTATGACAATTTAATTCTGTGCTACATTGTGTGACGCGATTAATTTGTTCTGTGACCAAGTTCCTTAATTTATAAAACGTAATAATTTATAAACTTAATTTAGAAAAAATATCGAATCAATTTCACCCATTGAAAGGAATTAAAAAAAAATCATCCATTCCTACAATTTAGCCACAATTTTTTGGGTAGGGGTTGTTTTTTTTTTAATTCAAAGCGTAGATAACAAGTTCTTTTTTGGAAAGTTATTTGAATCACAAACGACAATGTCAAAAAAGGCAGATCATATCGACTATATCTCACTTAGTTAGTAAGCAAGCCTTATTTATATAGCACTTTTCACAGGTAAAACCACAAAGTGCTTCACAAAATTTAAAACAGTCATCATAAAAACAATACACAAAAAGTGCAAGTGGAAAATTATGCATAGAACATAAAGGTTAATCAAACGCCTGTTTAAAGGACAACCGACACCAGTTTTTTGTTTCCTAACTGACATCAGAAAAATGTTTTATAGCTTCTAAAATACCCAAAACACGCAGGTCAAATTTAGTCAAATGCAAAACACCAATAAAAATGACTTAAAGTGTCCCAAAACTACTTCAAAATAACCTTGGAGATGGCGAGTTTCAGAAGGTCCCACCCCCTTGTTTGTGACGTCACGCCAGGACATCATGTCTTGCTCTAGAATCAAAACAATGGCTTCAGATTCGGAGAAGATGCTTTCTTGTTACTCATCCAGTTATGAATATGATTCAAATAGTTCTGTAGAGGAAAGCATAAATGTTTGCAATCCATTAAAGAAGTCCTTCCGTATCAATTCGAGCTGTCGGGACTCCAATTTAGCGTCCCAGAAAATGCACAAGATGGCGCTGAAGCTCCGTTGGAAATGGGCTGATTTGTCTGCTTGGAATTTGTGTCAACGGGTATCAAATAGTAGTCTTGGTGTAAGACACAACGATTCACCATTGCATTATTTATGTGTTTTCCTTCTAATTTCGCCATCAACGCGGATCAACACGAAGGTTTCAGACCAAACAAAGTACCCAAAATGCATTGTTTGTCTCTTTCTCGGTCAGGGGCGTTCCTGACGTCATGTCAGGCATCGTCACCAACTCGAAAACAAGACTTCCTGAATATTCAGCACGAGTCTTAAAACGTAAAATATAGCTATATGCGGTGGAATCTTTGTAAACTATGCTCAGTAGAAGTCATTTGAAGTGATTTTACAAATTATGGACACAACTTGTCCGGAGGCATCGGTTGCCCTTTCATTTGATGCGTTTCTACATTATTGAAATCTGTAACCTCCCTTCCACTAAAAAAAAAAAAAAAAAATCAGATCACAAGTTTACCATCCTAAATCCCAAACAACAAACCTGCACGGTACAAGTGAGATTTATAAAATGGCATCTGACCAGTCGGCGCTAATAACAGCAGTCTATGTCTTCGGTCAGTGCTCAATGTGTGTTCTTGGCTTTTAGTGTGGGCTCCCATCGCTCTGACTGTCGTCCTGGTGGCGGCGGCGACACTGTGCAAAGAGCAGGGAATTACCGTCGTTGGCATCTGCTGCGTGTACGAGGTGTTTGTGGCGCAACGGGTAAGGGAATCAACCCAGTGTATGGATCTGGATTTTTTTTTAAAGTACAGTGATACCTCGGTTTACGAACTTAAATGGTTCCCAGACAGAGTGTGTAAGGCGAAAAGTGTGTATCCCAAAAATTAATTTCCCTTAGGAAACCATTAAAATGAGAATAATCCGTTTCCAGGTCCCCATAAAACATAATTTTTTTACTTTCTAATTTTCTAAGCCTTTTAAAACTACACAAAATATACCTTATTTTATGGAAAATAAATGTGCTATGGTATTATAGTTAAAGAAATAAACTGTACTGTTTAATAAAGTCGTTTTATTTACCTTTGTGACGGTCGTTGATGGCTTGAAGGAATGGAGTGGCCGGTTTCATCAGCATTAAACACTTGATTAGGAACGTAACCTTCTTTCACCATCATGAGGAATGATCCCTTGTAGGTGCTTTCTCTGTGATAATTTTATCTAGTTCCTCATCAATTCTCTTCTGTTTAGTTGGGTTGATAGCTTTTTGCATCAAGTGTACAGATGGCTTGTGCGGGTTATTTGTGGAGCCTGATTGATGGGATATTTTAACCTTGCAGTCTACACTCTGCCTTTGGACGATTGGATTGAATTTGCCTTTATTAGTCTCAAAGTTCAATCAAAGTTGAAACTCTCTCACTGACGTCTGCCTGTCTCTTTAATGTTTAAACCACTCACTGCTGCGTTCTTGGCCAATCACATGGCTTTAACCAAAGACTTGGTGCGAGGAATGGAGGACAAATTTTGTTGTGAGACGAACGGGCTTGTTCGCGAACGAGACACCACTTATTAAGGTAGCTCCGTGTACGAAAAAAGTTTGTATGCCAAGGTAAAGTTTGTATGCCAAGGAAAGTTCGTACGCCAAGGTAAATTTTTCTGAAATTTAATGTTCGTAAACCAAAAAGTTCGTAAGCCAAGGGGTTCGTAAAACGAGGTATCACTGTACCATATTTTCCAGAGCATAAGGCGCACTCACAATGAATGGTGTATTTTCAAACTTTTTCCATATATATTTAATCATATTATATATATATATATATATATTATTAATTATTATAAGGTGCACCTTCTATGAAGGAAAAAAACCTTTTCAAATGTAATATATAAATAGATAAGTTTTCCAAATATAAAGCATACCACGTTATAAGGCGCTACAGCATAGGCTGGGCTTACACACTACTTCTCCAGAGGGAAATGGATTCCGTGGATGCTGACCGTAGTTGCGAGAGCTGTTGTGGCTTCATATTACTTCACATATAAGGCGCACACCTGCCTATAAGGCGCAGGGTCATTTTTTTGAAGAAAATCAAGGCTTTTGGGTGCGCCTTATACACTGGAAAATATGGTATGGTTTTTCTTGCCGAAATATAAATACATTATATTCATATTTTTGATTTTTTTTTTTTTAAAAACATTTTCTAACCTTTAAAAAATGAATAGAGAATTTTAACTGTTCGATATTTATTGACTTGGTACATTTTTATGATTTTAGAATTTATTTAATGTCATTTTATTTCTGATCAACCAGGACGTGTGTTGCGGTTGCAACAAAGCCTTTTTTTTTAAAAAATAAATTCACTCTGATCTCCCAGTTCACCTTACCGGTGCTGTTGGACACACTGAGGCAGGCTTTACGGGGTAAAGGCGCCTTCCCGTATGCCGTCCTCCAGATGTTACTGAAGCTCATCGTGCTGGTCATCAGCACGCTGCTCCTTGTTATCGTTCGTGTCCAGGTCATCCAGTCGCAGCTGCCTGTCTTCACCAGGTAGGCTGGACTCAAACTCTGTGTTTTGCTTTGTTTTTGGAGCCCAAGCACATTTTATATTACACTGCCATGGTCTGTTATACTTGCGTTTTTTTTTTTATTTATCTCATACATTTTTGTTGTTCTCCATTTCAATGCCCAATGGCAGTTCAAGGCTCAGCATCCTTTTCCCGATATAGTACCGATATAGATAGAGAATCAGGTTATTTACTCTACATTAAGATTAATCCACTGGATAGTTTCATGCAGCGATCAGAAGTGGGACTCTGGACTTTTAAATAAAAAGTTAAATAAATAAAAGTATGTCCTTTAATTAGCAGAATTTATATTTTGACCTTGTCGTTTCTCCAGGATTAAAAAAAAGTTTGTGTGGGGGTCAAAATATCCTTTTCAGCAGTGGATCAGGGACGTCTTGGTGGAATGTGCACGTCTACTACAAGCTAAATGTTGAAAGCATGATCGCAGTAGTCACATAAAAAAGCGACAAAAAGGTTTCTATTGTTTATCATGTTAGTGTTATATTGTTGTAAAGACCGTTATTGTGGCATGCGTATGGATTGGATTGGATTAGCCTTTTTTAGTCTCGCAATGGGAACATGTATATTACACAGCAGCAAGGTTATGGAAGGAAAAGGAAAGGAAGAAGTAGAAAAACAAAATACAGGAGCTGCTTGAAAGGCGGCCACTCTCGCGGCGCCATTTTGAAGTCAAAATAACAAAAAAAAAAACAAATAATATGACAGCACCAAGACATAATCATTCCATCTCAGCACTTTCTGCACCCTCTTTGTTGTATGAAGCAGTTCTAGATGAAACAGAAGAGGTCAAAGCATCTTTTTCCCTAGTCTATCAGGGACGCCATGGTGGAATGTGCTCACCTGCTACAAGCTAAATGTTGAAAGCAAACACGAAGCTGTAGCATCCATTGACGAAAATAAATTGTCTCGCATCTCCTGTCCCATGTAAATCCACTTCAATTCCAAGCCGCGACAAACGCATCGGCGCTCTGCGCTAACGCTCTTTTCTTCTCAACGCGGGCTCCTCAGGCTACCAAAAGCCAAAGACAACACAAAAACAAAAAAAAGGAAAGCTCATGAGGGCGCTTGCCGACAGCGACCTACTCGGGCGCCATTGAACTTCTATTTGATTATTTTATTAATTTCAGACTCTGAAATATGTTTTTTTATTTAAAAAAATGAGCGGATCTTCTGTTCCATCCGTCAACGATATGTCACACTTGACGCAGGTCCATCCATTGACGAAAAGAGACTGTAAATCCACTTCAATTCCAAGCTGTGACAATTTGTATTTAGCCAAAATTTGGCGCTTCAAAACATTTATATCCTAATCTCACCATCGCTAGTTGCCCTGAGGTCGAGGGGGTGCAAGTTGCAGACTGTTAATTTGTGCACAAATTGTTCAGTTCCCTCGAGTTCTTCACGATGTGGAAGAATGGGGGGAAAAAACGGCTCCCCGCGACACTTCATTCCTCAAAGAAGACACGGCACATACCACAGCAACAACTTTGGGAAGTGATTCTTTGTAATCGCCTCAAATGTCACGCCGTCTTTCCTGTCTTGGATTGTTGATGCAAACGTTTGTCTGCTACTTTTCCAGCCATCCAAACGACCATCTCAATGACAAAATTCCTCAACAATTAGCCCCACAAGTGCTAAGCCTATAATCCTCAAACTTGCCTCTGGCTTCACTGGGGGTAAGGGGGGGCTAAAATTCCCAGGATAAGCGATACAAGCCATAACACAGGAACATGAGTTAAGAGGGCAGGATTAGGATAAACGCAGCAGTCGCCAAAATATGTTCTTCGAGGCGGGTAGAGTCACAAGTGGGCTCCTGTCTTCTGGCAAGTCATCAAATTTGCCCACCATGCAAAAATGAAAACGGCCAACTTTCTAGTCAATGTGGTTTAATTTTGGCGGCGATCCCCTAAAAATGTAGTATTCGTCGTTTTAAAAGCTTGAGATTGTGTAAGATTCAGAATCGGAAAGAATCAGAAAGCCTTTAATCGTACCACAATGGGAAAAAAACTGCCGTGTTGCTGTGTGAAAGCATCAAAAAAGTTACGCTGGGCTCTGTATCAATGTGAGTTGAAAGGATGTTTTTTTTATTAATAAAAAATGTGGGTATTTGTTTTTAACTCATTTACTGCCATTCACAATTTGGAATTGAAAATATGACGTAGCGCACCATTCCCGAATTTGTTCGGGTTTTGGTTTTTCATGCCAAGGCCTCCGGCAATGTTTTTCACCTTCCACAAGGGGGCAGCATATCCTTTTTTTCATGTTAGCGCTTTGTTCCAGCTTCAGCTGTTGTTCAAGCGCTAAATCATGGGTGTCAAAGTCATTTTTTACCACGAGCCACATTGCATTATGGTTTCCTCTCCGGCGCCGTTATGAATTTGGGAAGCCATTAGAATGCTTCATCCCACTCCCCATATTACATATAGAATGAATAATGAATAACTACATAGCAAACTTGAATTAAAAAATAATGACTGTTATTGTGGTTTACATGGGACAATTTGAAATTTTTGTTGGGACTTTAGCTAGCATCATGAAATTTTACAAGTTAGATTTGCTTTCGCGGGCCGAATTAAATGGTGTGGCGGGCCGGATTTGGCCCCTGGACCTTGACTTTGACACCTGTGTGCTAAATAAAACCAATATGTATGTATTGCATTGTATTTTGTACAGCTGCCCTCATTTCAAGCTCATAACTCCAGACCCATATCATTTAAGAATTAACTCTTTGTCGAATGAAAGAAGAGATTGTAAGGTTTCTAACGCCGTATTGAATGTTTATGTAGTCCTACAACTCAATATTTTGTGGGTCCTGGAATTTTTGTGGCAATGACAAAAAGCGCTGGCGTGGACATACTTTTGGACATGTCTGGCATTGAATGAGTTAAAGAGAAGCCTCAAGGCAGTAATCGTTCCGGAATGTCACACGACAAAGTGAAAAAAGAACAAATATGTGTGGATGTATCTACTTTGCTGTTATGTGTTAAATGCACTTTTCGTCTTCTGCTCCAGAATAATTTTCACAGCACGCGCATCTATTTTCAGATTCGACAACCCGGCAGCCGTCAGTCCGACGCCAACGCGCCAGTTAACTTTCAACTACCTGCTGCCCGTCAACGCGTGGTTGTTGCTCAACCCGTCCGAGTTGTGCTGCGACTGGACCATGGGCACCATTCCCTTGGTGGAATCCGCTCTGGACCAGCGCAACTTGGCCACATTGCTCTTCTACGTCCTTCTGGGTCTACTCGCGTACCGCAGCATCACATGCTCACGCGGCTCGGCTAAGACGGTCGTCATGGTGAGGCAAATTCATCTTCAGTTGAAAACAGGTGTTAGTTTCAAACGTTGATCTTGCATTTTTCATGGTGGTGGCACTTTTGTTGATTCATTTTTTTCCATTGAATCTGCCAATATTTTTTTCTCAGGCATGGCGGATTCTCATAAAAATATTAGAATAATAATGCGTAATATCAGTGTTTGAAATAACGTCTGCCCGGAAGCCCGGGGCGTACAACTTTTACGTCGGGCTTAGAACTTTCAAAACGTCTCGGCCCGGGTGGCCGACAACTTCTCCAAGAAATTTTGTATTTTTTATTTTCAAATGAAACGTTTGTTTTATTTAATAAAGCAAACCGCTACAAGCCACGTGGACTCCTCTTTCTAAGCGTCTGTACGCTTTACAGTCATAGAATCCAAAGCACTAAACAGGCTTCTGATTGGCTGCTGTGCCGAGTATGCAAATTGCCAAACGAACGTTTGTTTGTTTGTCAATTTGTAATTGTATACCGTAACTGTGAAGTGTACTGGAGAGTTTTGAAAGGCGCTTAGAAAGAGCAGTCCATGTGGCTTTTAGCAGACAACACAACGCAAACATTGCCTTGTGCACCATGACGACAAACGACAACTGGAGCAAAGTCTTCCGCAAGGGATATTTACCATAAATTAAACAAGGGAGCATTTGTGGTAGGTACTTCCTTAATAAAAAAAAAAAATCCTTTATACTTCGCAACAATGTTTTTTTTTTTTTTTTTTGCGATTAGTCGTATTATTGTGTTTCAAGTTGTGAAAAAAGGGGAAGGCAACTTTTCAGAGTTGTCTGCCCTGGTGTCCGCTAACTTTTTGTCATGAGTTTCAGACACTGGTAATATATTTAGTAATATTTGTGATTTCAGGATAAGGTTCAGTCAGCCACAGGCAAAGCTTCATTCATTCATTCATTCATTTAGTTATTTATGCATTTATTTATTTATTCATTCATTCATTTTTCTGTCTTACAACTTTTCGTCTAAAAATTGGTTTGCTTGGAAAAAGTAAAGAGTAAAGTGTTTAAAATAGGCGGCCATCTGCATTGAATGTTTTTTTTTTTCATTTTTCTTCACTTTTAATTGCAATTGGCTGCAATCTGATTTGTGTTTAAAATTTTTTTTTTTTTTCAACATGCTTTTCTCAAGCTTTTTTGCACGCCGGAAAATCTGTATCGCTTTCATTGGTCAAAATAAATAAATACATTTGTTTGCTCGGCAAAAGTAAAGAGATGTTTAAAATTGCCGTTCATCTGCATGCCATGATTTTTGTTGTTTTTTTTTCTTCCTTTTTTATTACAATTTACTACAATCTGCTTTATGTTTCCAATTTTTTGTGTGTTCATGCTTTTCTCCTGCTTCTTTGCATGCCGGAAAATCGCTATAATGGTTACAAATAAATAAATACATACATAAAGTATCTAAAAAAATATTGGTTTCCTCGGAAAAAGTAGAGATGTTTATATTCGGCATCCGTATGCATTGAATGTTTTTTTAATTTGGTTGTTTTTTTTCTTCTTCATTTTTAATTGGAATTGACTGCAATCTGCCTTGTGTTTACATTTTTTTTGTCTTCAACATGCTTTTGTCAAGCTTGTTTGCGCGCCGGAAAATCCGTATCGCTTTCATAGGTCAAAATAATTAACTAAATAAATAAAAATCACCGTCCATCTGCATTCAATGATTTTTTTGGGTTGTTGTTTTTTCTTCCTTTTTAATTACAATTTAGTACAATCTGCTCTGTTTCCAATTTTTTTTTTGTGTGTGTTCAACATGCTTTTCTCAAGCTTTTTTGCGCACTGGAAAATCCGTATCGCTTTCATAGGTCAACAATAAATAAATAAACAAATAACTACATCTATCATATCAAAAAATTACATGGTGTGCTAGGAAAAAATTAGACATGTTTGAAATCGGTATCCGAAATACATTTAAAGGACAACCGACGTCGGCGTAATGAGTTATTTTTTATTAGGGCCGTGCTGTATTGAAATCAAAGTATTTTCCGTAACATTAATTTATTTCCCCATTGTGGGACGTATAAAGGTTTTCTGATTCTGATTATCACAGACCACAAATAAAAAAAAGCAAAAGACGACCTTTAGCGATGCACAAAGCGCCGATTTTGGAAATGTCGCCTCACATTTCAATCAAGCGATGGAGAATCAAAATAGAGCAACTCGCACACAATTTCATCGAATGTAGTAATTTATTTTATCTTATTTTTTTCACACATCTCCTGTCTCCTTCCAGGCTTTGTCTCTGATCGTCCTGCCGTTCATTCCTGCATCCAACCTTTTCTTCCCGGTGGGGTTTGTCGTGGCCGAGAGGGTCCTGTATGTCCCCAGCATGGGTTTCTGCGTGCTGGTAGCGCACGGATTCAAGGTCCTCTCGCATAAAGGGTGAGCGGAGGTGACGCTGCATAAAATTGAGCCACGCCTGTAAATACAAAGCCAAAAAAAAGGGACAAATACTTATTTCATGGCGCTGTATAGTCACATCTACATTGGGAAAGGTCATACGGACCATGTGAGCTTTGAACACATGCAGAGCGTGGCGGACAAGATCAAATGACTTGAAAGAAAGACATTGAGCTGACCGTATTTAACTTTTTTTTTTTTTCCTCATCCTAATTCGAAGTGCATTCCATCATTTAAGTCCCCTGTTGTCCGGAATGAAGGGAGCAAGAGCCGTGGCGAGGAAACCTCTAATTTGCCTGATGTGCTTTTGAAAGCAACCTACTGTATTCTGTAGCGCTTTTCTCTTGTCTGTGGAATATTTCCATGAAAGAAAAAAAAATATACAACTTTTTTTTTTTAATCTATATCCTATGGGGAACTAACTTGAGAGGTCACTAAGAATGCACCGTTGTACACTTTTGGTTGGAATCTTACCTCCACTCCCTTTTTTCTAGCTTTATTATGATTACTCTGACCATAATTTACGCACTGTAAGGCCCACCGGATTATAAAGCACACCTTCAATGAATGACAATTTTAAAACAGGATTTTGCCATAATTTTCCTTTTTTGATGTCAAACGCGAAAATAGAAATTTTAGAATAATATAATGTGTGGTATTTTCTGCATTTTTAGGAGCTCAAAAATATCACATAAATAATAATAATATAAATTAAAATATATCAGATTTTCCCAATACAATAAATATTTTCAGAAATTGTCAATCTTCCTTCTTTAAAAAAAATGTTCCCTCAGGATTTTCATGTAATATTTCACCTAAAATTTTTCAGAAATAAACACATTTTGTTTTTCAGACACTAAACACAAAAACATGCAAAAACCAAACAATTTTGCATTTCTAATCATTATGCCAAAAACAGAAAATTATGGCAAAATCGAGAAAGAATTCCACCTGGCTAAGTAATGTTAAGAGATTACACAAATGAAACGCTGTTTTATATATCCGGCATGCATAGCACAGTACTTCTATGGGGGGAAAATGGAGTCAGTAGCTACTGATAATAGTTGCGAGGTTCAATATTACTTAATTTTATAAGGTCTACCGGATTATAATATGAAGGCGTGAATATGAATATGAAGGGTGCATTTTATAGTCTGGAAAGTACTGTAGCTTAGTTCATACCTTTCGTAGAAGGGAAGCTTACCCATGATGAATCATGACTTATTTTCTTCTGAAGGTACCTGAAGAAAATATCCTGGCTGATGATTGGTGTGCTGCTGACAACGCATGCAGTCAAGACGTTCAACAGAAACTGGGACTGGGAATCGGAATATACTTTGTTCATGTCGGCTCTGAAGGTGAAGGGGTTCAAGGGGGGAGTGATAATACTGCCTCGCTTCTTGATTGAACAAAGAGTTTTTGTTTTGTTTTGGATGGTGGGGTTTTCGCAGGTAAATAAGAACAACGCCAAGCTGTGGAATAATGTCGGCCACGCGCTGGAGAACCAGAACGATTACGCTCGAGCGCTGCGCTATTTTCTGCAGGCCACCTCCGTGCAACCTGGTAAGTCTGTTTGTTTTGATGCAAGTGGGGATTCAAATAAAATAATAATGTAAAAAATATCAGTATTCTGCGCTGTACGGTACTTGTGTACAATTCGGTGGATTTATTTCACGTCTCTTGAATTCGTCACAATGAGTAACTTACAAAAATGTCTATCGATCTATTGATCAGTTTGAGGGAGGTTTTTTTACTTTAAAGGACAACCGACGGCACTTTTTTGTTTCCTAACTGACATCAGAAAAATGTTGTATAGCATCTAAAATACCCAAAACACGCAGTATGATATTTTTAGTCAAATGCAAAACACCAATAAAAATGACTTAAAGTGTCCAAAATCTGCAAAACATTGAGCTGCAAATTGGGCAGCCCCCGCCCCCGTCACAGCAAGACGTCTTGCATTGCTGGAGAATCAAAACAATGGCTTCGGATTCGGAGAACATGCTTTCCTGTTACACATCCAGTTATGAATATGATTCAAATAGTTCTGAAGAGGAAAGCATACATGTTTGCAATCGATTAAAGACTATTCCGTGCCATTTTGAGGCAACATTCGAGGGAAATGTATCACCCAAAAAGAGGCAGAAAATGGCATCCTGTGAGGAATTAATCAGCCCCTTTCCACAGGCTGATAAATTCCTTCCATTGAGCTTGGTCGCCCTCTTCTGGCGGCTTTTTGGTACAACACGAGGTTTTCGGACCAAACAAGTGCAGCAAAATACATTGACGTGATGGAAGGACTGCTACAATGTGTTTTTTTTTTCGGTCAGGGGCGTTCCTTAGGTGACGTCACCTACGGACTCGTCACCAACTCAAAAACAAAACTTCCTGAATATTCAGTGCGAGTCTTAAAATGTAAAATATAGCTATATGCAGTGGAATCTTGGTAAAATACGCTCAGTAGAAGTCATTTGAAGCCATTTTACAAATTATGGACAAAACTTGTCCGGAGACGTCGGTTGTTCTTTCAGGGTCATGTTTTTCTTCCTCTTCAAAACATGTCAAGTTCTTGGAAATGTTTCATAGTTCTCTGTATATATAAGCATATATAAGTATAAATGTCATCCGGCCTCCTATTTCAGGCACAGGTCCTTGAAACGTTTTTATCTCCTGTTATGATTGACATATGCATCAATTTTTAAAGTTGTAATCCGAAGTCCTTGACCAATGTGTCTATTTCGAACCCGTCTTCTACACATTGTCGGATTTGTATTCACATTTGGAAGAAGTGTAATTTTGATCCTTGCGAATTATACCACAAAATTTCCTCTCCAACTAAACGCACAATTTATCCCGACCATCCCAGACGACATTGGCGCCCACATGAACGTCGGGAGAACCTACAAGAACTTGAACAAGGCCAAAGAGGCCGAAGATGCTTATTTAGTTGCCAAGTCCCTCATGCCGCAGGTAAGTGACCCGAAGATAAGCGTAGCGCGTCACTCGAATGCAACTCTTGACCTGTCTCCTTAGATTATTCCCGGTAAGAAGTACGCTACGCGTGTGGCCCCAAACCATCTCAACGTCTACATTAACTTGGCCAATCTGATTCGTGCTAACGAGTCCCGGCTGGAGGAAGCCGACCAGCTTTATCGACAGGCCATCAGTATGAGGCCTGACTTCAAGCAAGCGTACATAAGCAGGCAAGTCTTTGCAAGATGGTGGGCCGCCATTTTCTTCTGCTACAAAGCTGTGTCAAACAGTGATGGTGTCTGTTTGAGGGAGGTTTCTTAAGGGGAATGTTTTTCTTGCTCTTAAAAAAAATGTCAAGTTCTTGGAAATGTTTCATAGTTCTCTGTAATTTTTTTTCTCACTCTTGGAATAGGATTTTCTACTAACATTAAAACGACCTATTTTCCCCCAGTATACAATTACCCGAAATTCTAATTTTTTTTCTTCTTCTTCTTCAAAAATAAATAAAACGTAGAAAAAAAGACGTACTTCTGCTTCTTCTTCAAAAATAAACAAATACGTAAACAAATGAACAATTTAGTCAATCAACACATTGATGAGCAAATAAACAAATAGATAAATAAATAAAACAATAAAGAAATAGATAAATAAACCCGTAAATAAAACGACTCACTATATAAATACATTGATAAGCAAATAAATAAACAAACCAATAAATAAACACGGAAAGAAATGACAAACTCACTCAATAAATACAGTGATAAGCAAGCAAATAAATAAATAGATAAACAAACCCAAAAATAAATAGATAAATAATTAAGCATGTCAACAAATAAACAACTCAATAATTAAATCGATAAGCAAACAAATAAATAAATGAACCAATAAATAAACAACTCACTAAATAAATACATTAACAAGCAAGCAAGTAAAACAATAAAAACATAAATAAATAAGCACATAAATAAACACACAGGCAAATAAATACATACTTAAACAAAAATTAAAGAAATACCAAACTTCATTCTTGTAAGATAGTGTTTTTTTTTCAAATTAAACAAAAACAGTTTTTGTTTTTTTGGTGTTTTTGCAAATGAAATGTGCGTTGCATTTGCCGGCAGGGGAGAGCTGCTGCTGAAAATGAACAAGCTGACGGAGGCACGCGACGCGTACCTGCGCGCGTTGGAGCTGGACCGCGCCAACGCCGACCTTTGGTACAACCTGGCCATCGTGCACATCGAGATGAAGGAACCATCGGAGGCGCTGCGCAATTTTGAACAGGCGCTTCAACTCAGCCCACGCCACAAGCTGGCGCTCTTCAATTCCGCTCTCCTCATGCAGGAGTCAGGTGAGAGCTACTTTATTATTTCCCCGCCACCACACTGATGCCTATGCATCTGTGTATTTTACTCATTTAGTTTCGTGTAGTTTGTTCAGCAGAACAGTTTACTATACATCTCTTGGATTAAAAAAAGGCTTACTAAAATTGTAGATTTATTTCCATTGGGCTCATTGATGTTCACCTAATGTCATGGAAATAATATTTGTATTTAAAAAGTTATTATCTCTGTTACCTTGTCGAAGAAAAACCCATGAGATCGAATTTATGAGATTATAGTTACAATTTAAATAGAAAAAAAAGCACATTTTAATCTTGGAAGAATATGAATTGTGTGTGTTTGTATCTGTCGAGCTATCTTGCTTGCTAGCGAGGTAGCTACCCATCTAGCTAGCCATCTAGCTAGCTATCTAGCTAACTATATAAATATAGATAGATTTATATATATAAATATAGATGGATTTATGTATAAATCCATCTATATACATATAAATATAGATATAAATATAGATATAAATAGATATAGATAGATAGATAGATAGCTAGCTATTTAGCTAGTTATATAAATATAGATAGATTTATATATAAATATAGATAGATTTAAATATGTATATCAATATGGATAGATATATATTAGACATAAAGATAGATCTATGTATAAATATCCTTATAAATATAAATATAGATTTATATAGATATACAGATAGTCACACACATACTCTATTATAGACTTGTTCTTGCCGTATAATTTTTTTGTCTGCGACCCTCCACATTTTTTCCCCTGACGACTCAACTGCTGATAGGCACTCTAAACATAAACAAATGACTGAACTGAACTTTTAAAAACAACATAAAAGGGTCTTATGACCACATCCATCCAGCATTAAAAAATCTGAATGGATTTAAACTCGGCAAAATGTTCCATGAAAGCCACCAATCAGAAATATTTTCCCCAAACCATGCCGCCATACCAGAAAAACCAGCAGGCGGCACCACCTCTCGGCCTGCCAAGGCGATCAGGGCGTTGACAGTAATAATGCGGAACGAGCTCGAATGAACTCTGGGTGCACCGTCAGATCTCTGCCTTTTCTCGTTTGACTGACACACACATAAAAAAAAACAACAAGTAAAAACATTTAATCCTCTTTAATCCCTTTGCACGGCAATGCTTTCTGTAAACTGTTGCGCATTGTACAGCGGCGGCGAGCTAATGTCGGCTTACGCCTGCGAAGGACGGATTATTACTCTTGAATTGTATTCAAGCAGCTGCAACAAAAGGGGGAGGGAGATGAGTTATGAAGATGAAAAGCTTGATCTTTTTCCCGCTACCTCCCTCACCTGCAGTTTGCGCAGTCATCCATCAAAGCTGTCACCGAAACATCTGCATCTACCCTGTTTGACAGAACACATTGAATGGCTTCATTCTCTTAACATTCAGATATTGTCTTTATCCAACTCAATGATTTAACACTTTTCCTCACAACTTTACTGGGGCGTTGTCTCCCCCCCCCCAAAAAAAAAATCACACTTGATTTTCACCCCCAAAAAAACAATTCATACAATGACTTTTCTCCGAAGAATTTTTTTTTTTACGGAATGGTGAAACTTTGTAAGATAAAGTTTTTATTTCCTAGAAAAGTCACTTGTGAAAAGATTTTTATTCGAGACAAAAAAAAAAACAGAAAAAAAAGAAAAACATATTGCTAAAATATACATATTTTTTGCCTTCCTTTTTCTCCTTTTCATTTTGGAGAATTTTTTTTCCTAAAAATGTTTTTTTCTCATTTTAATTTTTTTTTATAATTTGCTTACCCCCAAAAACACCTTTTCATATATTTTTTTCCCTTAAAGGACAACCGACACAATTTTTTTGTTTCCTAACTGACATCAGAAAAACGTTGTATAGCATCTAAAATACCCAAAACACGCAGGATGATATTTTTAGTCAAATGCAAAACACCAATAAAAATGACTTAAAGTGTCCCAAAACTACTTCAAAATGACCCCGGAAATGGCGAGTTCCAGAAGGTCCCGCCCCCTTTTTCGTGACGTCACGCCAGGACGTCTTCGCCTTTCTCTCGGGGCATTTTTTTGTCATTTTGTCCATCAGCAATATTCGCATGCTCCAACTAACACCACTTGTGTAACCTTGTGGAAGTGTTGCTTTCGTTTGCATGTTTGTCGTAACGCTCATAACTACAATTGGAACGCCGTCAACTGGCCTATTGTTAGCATTGTTTTCGCGCTCGCTGCCCTGGATGACAAGTCGCATGACAAATGCAAGTTCAATGTAAGGTGGCTGGCATACTCGTCACGTTTTAGTAGCTCAATAGAAATGACTTTCTCACGCTCATTCTGGCCAGATCTGCTTTTGAGAGCTGATGATTTACTCGACCGCAGATAGGACAAGCCTTTATTTGTGCAAAACCAATGGTGACATAACTTCTGGAAGAAAAGAAACATACATGCACACTCCCTTTCATTGTAACAATCGTGGGGTTGTTTTTGTATTTTGTTTTGATTATTATTATTATTATTATTATTATTATTAGTATTATTATATTATTAGTATGACTTATTATTATCAGTGGTAGTAGTACCAGTAGTATTAGTATCATTATTATTACTATCATCAAATATCATTAAATATTATTAGTTTTCTTATTATTATTATTATTATTAGTAGCAGTAGTAGTATTCATATTATTTACTCATAATTATTATGCAATTGTTATTAATTATGAGTATTATTTTTAAATAACATCATTTGTTCTTATTATTATCATTAATTATTGTTAGTGGTAGTAGTAGTAGTAGTAGGATTTATATTATTTACCAATAATTATTATGTAATTGTTACTCATTATGGGTATTATTTTGAAATGATACAATAATAATGTAATTTCTTTTTCTTATTATTCATATCATTATTATTTTTATATTAATAAACTACAATTAGTAATAGTAGGTGGTAGTGTCACAATTATATACATATAATTAGTATGTAATAGTTATTAATCATGAGTATTATTTTAAAATATTTAATACAATCATTTCTTCTATTATTCTTATTTATTATTGTTGTTGTTATTATTATTATTATTATTATTATTATCTCTTGCAGTAGTATTTACTAATAATTATGTAATTGTTATGGATTATGCATAGTATTTGGAATTATGATTATTATTTTATTATTATTATTATTATTATTATTATTATTAATAATAATATTATTAGTAATATTTTCTTTGCTATGAACTAAACATATTTGTTTGAGAGAAAAACCTTCTATGGCCACATATTTCCATTTCATACATATTTCCCAGTCCTCATGTGCTTTGAAATACACATTTTTGGGGGGGAGGTGGTGGCGGGGGTATAAATTTGGCTCAATGCAACAAAATCACTTTTATTTCCCGAAATAAATCACAAGGTTTTCCTTGGCAAACATTTTGATTATTCGTGTTTCAAGGGGCTTTGTAACTTTTTCATATGCCTGTAAAAAAGGGGTTGAAAGGGGATGATTTTATCAAAAGGCTTCACATTACTGTCGTTGTCAGAATACCCAAAAAGTTATTTATCTGCCAGCTATTGTTCCATCACATTTTTTTTTTCTGTCGAGATGGAAGATATACTTTCAAATTGTTCTTATGACAATTCACAACACTTGTCGCTTTCCTTGTGCTCACAACACAAAGCAGTAAATTAAACAAGTGACAGCACATAACCCAAAACATTTCAAGTGGGGTCACTCGGAAGTTAACGTCGCACAGCATAACGCTATGGCCGATGCCTTTTTTTTTTTGTTTTTATCGCCCCCTCCGCTCATCAGGCGAAGCCAAATTCTGGCCCGAGGCCAACCGCCGCTTCCTGGCTTACGTGGAGGAGGAGCCGGATGACGCCAACGGCTACTTCAACTTGGGCATGCTGGCCATGGACGCGGAGGAAAACGCGGCGGCCGAACGCTGGATGCACAAAGCCATCGCGCTACAGTCGGGCTTCCGCTCGGCGCTCTTCAACTTGGCGTTGCTTTACTCGCAGTCGCGTCGCGAGACGGAAGCTCTGCCCGTGCTGGATGAACTACTGCGCCACCATCCGGAACACATCAAGGGCCTGATCCTCAAAGGCGACATCCTCATGAACCACAAAAAGGACAGAGCCGGCGCCAAGGCCTGCTTCCAACGCATTCTGCAAATGGACCCGGGCAACGTGCAGGGCAAGCACAACCTGTGCGTGGTCTACTTTGAAGAACGCGACCTGACCCGGGCCGAGCGTTGCTTGGAAGAGACGTTAGCCATGGCGCCGCACGAGGAGTACGTGCGGCGCCATCTCAACATCGTCCGGGGCAAGATGGCGGCTATGAGCGCGGCCGGGCAGCCCTTAGCGGAGGAGGAAAAGCCCATGACTTCGGCGGCGAGGGAGGAGCAGCAGGAGGAGGAAAGGCGGAGTCCCCGCGGCCAGAAGAATGTGAGGAAATCCTCCGCGCGACCTGATCAATCAAAGTTGGATGGCGGCCAGCCCGACACGCGGACTGCGGCCAAGTCCGCCGAGCATGCGAGCGACATCGAGCAGAAGCGCGCTGCCGCTTTGAAAAGGCTTGAGGAGATTGAGCTCATTTTAAGCGGAAACTGACCACAATCTCTTCTTTTTTTTAAGAGCTGGGACTATTTTTACACGAAAAAAACTGTTTTTTTTTTTTTTTTTTTTTTAGACACAGCCAATTCCAATGAAATTGGGACGTCATGTCCGACACAAATCGAATGTTCGACCTATACGTAAAGGACAACCGACACCTCCGGACAAGTTGTGTCCATCATTTGTAAAATCACTTCAAATGACTTCTACTGAGTGCATTTTATAAAGATTCCACGGCATATAGCTATATTTTACATTTTAAGACTCGCGCTGAATATTCAGGAAGTCTTGTTTTCGAGTTGATGACCATGCCTGACGTGACGTCACGTCAGGAAGGGCCCTGACCGAGAAAGCGACGCACAATGCATTTTGGGTACTTTGTCTGGTCTGAAAACATTGTGTTGATCCGTGTTGATGGCAAAATTAGAATGAAAAACACATAAATAACGTGATGCTGAACCATATAGAAGTGGACCCAAATTCCCATTAGACAAATCAGCCCATTTCCAACAGAGGTTGTAGGTTGAAGGAAAAACATAAATAATGCAATGGTGAATCATTGTGTCTTACACCAAGACTACTATTTGATACCCGTTGACACAAATTCCAAGCAGACAAATCAGCCCATTTCCAACGGAGCTTCAGCGCCATCTTTTGCATTTTCTGGGAGCTACATTGGAGTCCAGACGGCTCGAATTGATACGGAAGGACTTCTTTAATCGATTGCAAACATTTATGCTTTCCTCTTCAGAACTATTTGAATCATATTCAGAACTGGATGAGTAACAAGAAAGCATCTTCTCTGAATCTGAACTCTCTGACGCCATTGTTTTGATTCAGGAGCAAGGCATTTTGTCAAAGTGGTTCCTGACGTGACGTCACGAACTGGGGGCGGGACTTTCTGAAACGCTCCAGTTTTCAGCCCATTAGTGGCAGTTTTGGGACACTTTAAGTCATTTTTATTGGTGTTATGCATTGGACTAAAAATATCAGGCTGCGTGTTTTGGATATTTTAGATGCGATAAAACGTTTTTCTGATGTCAGTTAGGAAACAAAAAAATGGTGTCTGTTGTCCTTTAATCGAATACACCGTAAACAATCATGACCTTAGAATTTGACGGCTGCAACACCTTTCAAAAACTGGTAAAAAATGAATGAAACAATGGGAAAGTTGAGGAATGCTCATCAAACACCAACGTACACACTTGCAAAGAATTTTGGATTTTCTCCAAATATGGTCAATGATTTTTTTTTTCTGGAGAAATCATTGCGTGTAAGCCTTAAAGCTGAAAACAAACACTGATTACCTGTGTTCTCCGATTGCTCAGGTGGCGTTTCATCCCAAATAAATTACTAAATAAGTACATAAATAAACAGATAGATAAATCGATAGATGAAAATAAATGCAAACATTAAAAAATGTAAAGTAAATATAAATAAATAAACAAATGAATAAATAAATTAAAATACATAAACAAATACACAAACAAAAATATACATAGGCAAATATATAAATATGTAAATAGATAAATAAATTAATAATATAATATTAAAAACATTTAAAATAAATGAATGAATAAATAAATAAAAATACAGAAACAAAAACACTTAATTATGTAAATAAATAGATATATAGATGAATAAATAAAAAATATAACATTAAAAATTAATAAATAAATATAGATAAATACAAAATAAATGAATAAATAAAAATACGCACGCACACACACACACACACATATATATGTAAATATATATATATGTAAATACATAGATAAAAAAATGTAATATTAATAAATAAATATGAATACAAACAGAATAAATAAATAAAAATACAAAAACAAAAATATAAATCTGTAAATAAATAGATATATAAATAGATGAGCAGCCATGCAACAATATCTTTTTCGTCGACGCCTCTACTTATTTCATATCAATTCAAAACCATGTTCTGCATGTTATACAAAGACATAGCTTTGTAATAAAAAAGTGAAAGTACTAAACTGACCTGCCTGCAGTCCAGACCTGCCTCCCACTGAAATTGCATGGTACATTTTGAACCGTAAAATACCCCAGTCGGGGTGGTTGCAGCCATAAAATTCTAACGCTATATTTATTGATTCATCTTATCTTTGGGATGTATTCAATTAAATGAGTTGAACACGATTTGCAAACCATCATGTTTTATTTATTTTTTTGGTTGATGCAACAAAACTTCCCAATTTCATTGAAATTAAGTTTGTACTAATAATACTTCCACTCCTGTATTCTTCATCTTTTCGTTCCCCAGACACAGTGCAACCCCGTTCTTAGCCTTACTGCGAATAACTAAAAACTCATAACCGACCCCCCCCCCCCCCCCAAATGCTTATAATTCCCCCTTACTCATAATTTTAACCATCAATATAATCTCACAGCACGCTAATCTTATTTCAAACGATTCTTTTCATCTCATCACTTTTAAAATGACTCAAAATCACGGCAAACACGTGCAGCCACAGATAACGATGACACGTCACTTCCACTGTCGACCCAGGCTAAACTTAACTCCTCTCTGATAACTCGGGGTTGACCTGTATCACTTGAACAGACTAAATTTTACACCTAGTACTACTATTCCAACCACCATTTTCTCATTTTGGAGCATCAAAAGCACAAAAAGAGTGATTTTTTTCACCAATTAGCCATGGATCTGAGGGAGGGGGGGGGGATCTGTTTGTCAATAGCGTACCACAAATAGCTTATTTCTATCTACATGGGGCAAAAAGCTTGAACGGCATCAAGGGAAAATTGAAATTGAGGCTTTTACATATGATCACTATGCGCGGAAATGTGAGCACACCACCAGTAAAAGCCTAAATGCAGCTTGTACAGTATTTCCGGCCACAAATTGGTGCCATGGATAAATCTCTAGAGTGTGGGAAATTTATCGCACAAAGGATTGCCGCAGACTTTATTGCATCTGTTGTTGTTTTTTTTTTTTTTATGGCACAGCATTAAACTTTACTACCATGGTTTTCGCCCACATAACAATGAGGTAACACATGCCCAATTGTGATGTTTGATGAGCGAGGAAATTGGGCATTTTTGTGAAGTGGAATTTTTCCCCAAATTATCCAGAACACCACTGAAATAATAATGAGCCTTTTTTTTAACTCATTCACTTCCATTCACAAATTTATTCAGGAAATGAAAATATGGCATAGAGCGCCATTGCCGAATTTGTTCGGGTTTTGTTGTTTTCTTGCTTGGGTGCCGATAAAGCACTGGTCAGACCTCTGGCAATGGGGGCAGCATTTCCTTGTTCCCCCCATGTTAGCGCTTTGTTCCAGCTTCAGCTGTTGTTAAAGCGCTATATAAACCAATACGTATGTATTGCATTGTATTTTGGACAGCTGCCCTCATTTCAAGCTCATATAACTCCAGACCCATACAACTTAGGAATTAACTCTTTTTTTTCTGATGAAAGAAGAGAGTCTAAGGTTACTTACGCTGCATTGACTGTTGATGTAGTCATAAAACTCAGTATTCTTTGGCTCCTGGAATTTGAGTGGAAATGACAAAAACCCTGGCAATGAAGTGGATGCATTTTTGCACATCGTCTGGCAGTGAATGAGTTAATAAACTGCATCACACATCCTTCAATTTCAATTTCCTTCAAACATTTTCACTGTCATTTTTTTGTCGAGGACCCCTGATAGGTTTCCATTTTACTTTTGGCTCAAAGCCTTTGTAAAAATTCTGTTCACACGTTTCCACGGATGACATGATGGAACCGGCGACCATATTTCATCTCGCTAAGTAGAACCGGTTCTCCTTAGTGAGAATTTTCCAAAATATCCCAAACTGTTCCTCACGAGAACATGAAGAAGTCATTTTCGCTGGTCAAGAAGAAACACAGAGTTGACCGTTAACCACTCAATGTTGTTTTCTCACCATGTGACCCATTTACTCACACAAAACACACACACGAAGTAGCACAATTACAGGAAGTGACCACAATGATGATGGCGATGAACCCCCCCTCCCCCCATTCCTCCCCAGCCCCCCAAATGGAACAAAACATCCTCCGCCTCATCACCGCCCGCTAATCTGTATTGATCTCCCGCCGCGTTTCCTGCATTCCCGTCTTCGCCATTACCGGTTTTGTTGCCGCCCGTGCTAAGCTAACGCTAATTTAAACGACCCCCGACTTCTCACCTCACCGTGCAATACTTTGTGTATGCAGATACTGTTGGTTAATTAGCAGCCCGAAAGTGTTTACAGATTGTATATTCCTTATTTATTGTTTTTTTTGTATGCAAACTGTGACTGTAGTTATACTTTTGCCACCACTATAAGTTGTGTACAATCACTGTCGGTACGTTTTGATTGTAATTACTTTATGCCTGCCATGCGACTGATTTTTATTACACATTTTTACGGGGATTCATTATTTTTGGTGGCGGTGGTTCAATAAAATGAGGCAACAACTTGACGGCTCCTGTTGCGTTGACGTCAGTAACCCTCGACTGTCCCATTGTGGGACGAATAAAGGTTTTCTGATTCTTTTTCCAGCTAGCGTTTGTTCACTCCATAATGATCGCCAAGTCACTTCCTTTGCATAATTTCCGTCTTGTTGAGACCGCATTTTATCTCTAAGGGAGAAAAAAACATGAAGTGAAAGGGTCTGCGGTAAAGGCCTGGAAAAGTCTTTCAAGCAAAGAATGCAACAGACGAATGAATGAAATGTTTTTCGGGAAGAATGCAATCGTTGCTAGTATCGTTTAGGCCCCCAATTATTAAAGGACAACCGACACCTCCGGAAAAGTTGCGTCCATAATTTGTAAAATCACTTCAAATGACTTCGACTGAGCGCATTTTAGATTCCAGCGCATATAGCTATATTTTACCTTTTAATACTAGCGCTGAATATTCAGGAAGTCTTGTTTTCGAGTTGATGACGATCCCCTAAGTGACGTCACGGAGGGAACGCCCGTGACTGAGAAAGCGACACAATGCATTTCTCGAAATGCTGCTCGAAAAAGGCACTGATTGACTGATATTCATCTTTTCATCTGAAACCCAGATGTTTTCGCGATACAATACAGCAACAATAACAAAAGGGGAAATATTTTTGGAAGGAAATGGATCTTGAGCTTGCCTGATTTGACCTGCTCAGGTCTTAGTGTCAGCAGTTCCACCGCTTGACAGCTCCTGAATCCTTACTTCCTCAAAATGCATCTGTCACTGAACAGGACGGCCACTCAAAGGCCGTTTTGACCTCTGATTTGAAAACCGGAACTCTATAACCTTCAATTTGAAACATATCCCTTGAATGGGAACTTAATTTGAAACCCGACCTTTTCGTTCAAACACTCATGCATACTTGGAAAAAAAAACTCACCATTGAAACTACAGTGATACCTTGGCTTACGAACTTAATTGGTTCCCAGACAGAGTGTGTAAGGCGAAAAGTGTGTATCCCAAAATTTCATTTCCCGCAGGAAACCATTAAAATGAGAATAATCCGTTCTCATAAAAACATAATTTTCTACTTTCAATTTTTCTAAGACTTACAACTACACAAAATATACCTTATTTTATGTATAATAAATGTGCTATGGTATTATAATTAAAGAAATAAACTACTGTATAATAAAGCCGTTATATTTACCTTTGTGATGGTCGTTGATGGCTTGATGGAAAGGAGTAGCCGATTTCCTCAGCATTAAACACTTGATGAGGAACGTAACTTTCACCATCTTGAGTAATGATCCCTTGTAGGTGCTTTCTGATAATTGTGATAATTTTATCTAGTTCCTCATCAATTTCTGCACTGCGAGACTAATGAAGGCAAATTCAATCCAAATCCAATCCAATTGTGTTCTGTTTAGCTGGGTTGATAGCTTTTTGCTTCAAGTGTACAGATGGCTTGTGCGGTTTGTTTGTGGAGCCTGATTGATGTGATAGTTTAATCTTGCAGTCTACACTCTGCCTTTGAACTATCAACATTGAAACTCTCTCACTATCGTCTGCCTGTGACTTTCATGTTTAAACCACCTCCCCTCACTGCTGCGTTCTTGGCCAATCACGTGGCTTTAACCGAAGACTGGGGTCGTGGAAAAGAGGACAAAACAGTCGGCTACCATTTTGTTGTTAGAAGAACTGGCTCGTTCGCGACGACACATCACTCATTGAGGCACCTCCGTGTACGAAAAACGTTCGTATGCCAAGGTAAAATTTTCATACATTTAACGTTCGTAAACCGAAAAGTTCGTAAACCAAGCGGTTCGTAAACCGAGGTATCACTGTAATTTCAACCATCCATCAACCAACAAGCATCCACCATGATATTTTAATGTATCTCGTCTTTCACCAAGGTCTTATGTCGGTGCCTGTGCTCTTGCCTTTTTGGCTTGTCAATCACGCCCGTTTACTCCCACTGTGACCTCCCACTCCCAAGTTTGTGCACCTCAAATAAATGAGTGATTTAACACCTCGCCCTCCAGCAAGACCACGACAAGTGATGACTGGCAAGGACCTTTCTTGTTTTATTTTTTCCCCCCGCCTTTGTCCAGCTGCAGTGCATATTTTTTTTATCAATCAGTCACATGTCCATCACATACACACACTTTTTCCACAAGTCGTCTATTCCTGAAAGTTTTACCTACACACAGACAAGAATTTAAAAATATTTTAACAACTACTCTAAAATAAATCAGAAAAAGAGCCATCCTTATAAACCATGTACAGTGATACCTTGGCTTATGAACTTAATTGGTTCCCAGACAGAGTGTGTAAGGTGAAAAGTGTGTATCCCAAAAAATAATTTCCCATAGAAAACCATTAAAATGAGAATAATCCTTTCCCAGGTCCCCATAAAACATGATTTTCTACTTTTAAATTTTCTAAGCCTTAAAACTACACAAAATATACATTATTTTATTTATAATAAATGTGCTATGGTATTATAATTAAAGAAATAAACTATGCTGTATAATAAAGTCTAAAGTTTACCTTTGTGATGGTCGTTGATGGCTTGATGGAATGGAGTGGCTGGTTTCATCAGCATTAATTACTTGTTGAGGAACGTAGCCTTCTTCTTTCACCATCTTGAGGAATGATCCCTTGTAGGTTCTTCCTCTGCGATAATTTTACCTAGTTCCTCACCAATTGTGTTCTGTTTAGCTGGGTTGATAGCTTTTTGCATCAAGTGTACAGATGGCTCGTGCGGGTTATTTGTGGAGCCTGATTGATGAGATATTTTAACCTTGCAGTCTACACTCTGCCTTTGAACTATCAAAGTTGAAATTAGTCAAAATTTCACTATTTTCTCTCCATTTTGTCACTCTCTCACTGTCGTCTGCCTGTCTCTTTAAACCACCTCCCCTCACTTCTGAGTTATTGACCAATCACGTGGCTTTAACCAAAGACTGGGGGCGGGGAATAGAGGACAAAATGAGTCGGCTGCCATTTTCTTCTTAGAACGGGCTCGTTCGCGAACGACACATCACTCATTGTGGCGCTTCATGTGTATCCCGAAAAATAGTCCGTATGCCAAGATAAAATTTTCATAAATTTAATGGTCGTAAAAAGTTCGTAAGCCAAGGGGTTCGTAAACCAAGGTATCACTGTATGTAGTACGCACACAGATTTTTTAGTATGGGCTACACTCGTTTTGAAATAACAAGCCTCGACGCCAAAGATATGACATGTAAGGCTCAACCATCAATCTCTTGTGACCTTCAATCCATCGGGCTGTATTGCATAAAAAAACAACAACACATCAATGTGAAAATGATATCGCCACATGGGCTCGGTAACATTTCAGAAAGCGTCTGTCGGACATGTACAGTTTATCGTAACTTAAAATCTCAGAAGTAGAGCAAAAAGTCATTTATCAACAACACCCAACAACGCCGGTTTCACTGGGCCTGAGGTCCTATAAGATTGTCAGATGCTAAGTGGGGAAAAAAGTGCTCTGTGGTCTGACGAGACCACGTTTCAAATAGATTTTGGAAATTCTCAACATTTTTGACTACTCTTAATGTCCGATGTTTTTTTTTTTTCATGAACGTGGAGCACCATTCCCGAATTTGTCCGGGTTTTGGTTTTTCTTGCTGAGGGTGCCGATAAAGCGCTGGTCTGACCTCAGCCAATGTTTTTTGGCACTGGCGTGGACACATTTTTTCACATCGTCTGGCAGTGAATGATATATGTTGATCCCCCCACCCCCCTTTGTGTAACCTCTCAGTCGTACAGGAGGGGTCCATCGATGAAAAGGTTGCCTTTTCATCCATGGTAGAAGTATTCAAGAAAGTTGTCAGTTCTTAACTTACGACTTAATTAGTTACAACAAAATACATTGAAAAATAAACCAACCAATGGGACTAATAAACTGCCAAAAGAAAGAAAAACACAAATTTGAATGCACTTTCGTTACACTGACGCCCAAGTGTGAAACATATGCGTCAAAATATGAACACGCCTGATGAAAGGCACATGAAAGAGACCAGATGCTCAACATATCTACGCAACTTGGACCGCAGGTCAACAAACGGCCCTTCTTTCGGAGCTTTGAACAAATGTAACCTCTTAAGATGGCGGCTTCCTTGATCGGGCAAAGCTTGGGTGCTAAACCTAACATGGATACGCAAAAAAAAAAAGATGCTGCGGTTAGCGAACGCTACATTTGCTGACAGGATAACGCCACAGGGGGGTCACATCACTGTAATTTGTTGTGAGGTCTTTATTGCACTCTGTGCTCCTATCGTTGGTATCGTCACGTGTCTTGATACTGTAGTTTTGTGTTGTAACATTTGTTATTGTAGCTGTTTAGCTAGCTATGTTGTCACCGTGCAATTCATATTAGTCATTCTAAATTATTGAGTCCACATCCCTAAACCTAGCTCAACTCAACTTTATTCATAGAGCACTTTAAAAAACAACCGTGGCTGCTCACAAAATGGTGCGAACATCTAAAAACAAAGTCAAAACATTAAATTCACAGCACAACAAAGAGCGAATGCAATAAAACACTAAAACTACAACGAACCACGTGTTGAGTTGAAATCAAAGAATTAAAAATGTATGTCTAGATGAGTTTGGGGAGTGGACAGACACTTAATTGAAAGTCATTCCAAATGGAGGGACTGGCAACGGTGTTATGTGCTCTTTCATAGAAGGTCCAAGTTGAAGTCAGGCAGCAGAATTTTGGACCAACTGGAGATTTAACAACTACACCAATTTGCGGGTTCAATTTAGACTAAATATTTGAAACGGGTCCTAAAGCCCAAGCCCTAACTTGTAAGCAGGGTTCTAAAATTATGTCCTTGAGACAAGCCAAGTCCTTAAAAACAGGTCCTCAAGACCAGCCACAACCCTAAAAAATAGATCCTTGAGACAAGCCAAATCCTGAAGACCAACCAGGTTCCTTCAAAACAGATAACAAAATCCCTATACCGGGTTCTGAAGGACAATCTGGCCCCTCAACCCAAGCCCTGAAGAACACCCAAATACCCAAAAGCCAGATTCTTAAGATCAACAAGATCCCGAAAAAGCAGGTCCTTAGTCCAACTATGTCAAAACCAGTTCCTCAAGACTAATCACTAAAAACCAAGACATCCTGGTCTTTCGCAGCCAAGTTCTGAGATCTACCAACGAAAACCCTTTAGACCAGTGGTTCTTAATCTTGTTGGAGGCACTGAACCCCACCAGTTTCATATGCTCATTCACCGAAGCCTTGTTCCAATGATTGTGCCTACTAACTGCAGTCTAGACTATGGGACGGACCTCTGTGGCGGAGGATCCACCGAACCCCTGAGACTGACTCAACGAATCGGTAGATCGAACCCAGGTTAAGAACCAGTGCTTTAGACTAAGACCCCAAAAGTAACACTAACGTTGCTCAGTTGTCAAAATGCCAGATCCCAAGAACCAATCAAGTCATTGACAACAAAGTCCATTCATCCTTTCATGCACAAATAACGATAACCAGTACCCCGATAAGATGTCCACTCTAGTAACCAACCAGATCCCTAAAAGCTAAGACATCAAAAACTACGTCTGAAACCCAGGTCCTTTAGACCAACCAGGTCCCAAACTGCTAACTTCTCTGGATCATCAGGTCCCTAAAAACATAGCTCTGTAGATCTAAATCTGAAAATCTTGTGAGCTAGGTAAGATAAGATTAGAAATTTCTTTGCTCTGGTGCAAAATGATGTTTATCCTTTCAGTGAGTTTCACACACGGTTCACATGATCTAAAGTATTTTTCTTTGGGGCAAAAAATGTCAGCAAGGCTCTCCAAGTGATTCACCCTCTTTGTTGTCACACATCTGCAACATTCCAAACGCTTCAGTTCACACACTTTGAACATATAGAACACAGGCCAGAAATTTAACATACAGTGAGTTACGATGAGAAGGTTTCTTCAGCCGTCATCGGTACTTTTTGAAGGTGTCGGACGTTTCGCCTCCTATCCAAGATGCTTTGTCAGCGAACTCAAGTCGTCGTATCGGCCCCTTTTATACATACACTCTTTACAATTGTCATTCTTACAATGTATCGAATAAACTACATTACTTTGTTTTTCATTTGGCAGCCTATCTTTTGGATGCACTAATTTTTGCCTTAACGTGTTTATCGGTTTGAAATAAGTTAGGAAAGGTAACAGTGAGTTACGTTTTGATTTGTCGGTGGAGCGCTAGTTAATATGTTATTGCCGCAGATTTGTTGCTAACTGTTGTTTTCCGTGCAGTTAATGACCGCCGGTGCATCTGTTGCTAGTTGCTTGCGGGTTAACATTTGTGATCGCCGCGGTTGCATAATTCGACGTGCTGTTCTTTTGCTAGCTCTTTTACGCGACTTGTTCTTCAGAATCACCGTATCACTGTCATACGTTTTAAATTTTCACCGATCAAGCAACTGATAGTTTGTCTGTGCCAGCACAAAAAAATGATTGAAAAAAAATCAATCAATCAATACCTCATCCAAAATAGTTGATCTGGTACCCCGAGGGGTGATAGTTCACACGAGTATGAGACGCCTCGAAGTTTCTGTCTGTTGCTCATCAGCGCCAAGCTGGGTAATTTAGATTGGGTTTCAGCGCGGAGAGGTCCGGGCATGTTTTCGGGAAACTTGATTCTTAGTTAAGATGTTTTCAATAACATTCTTGGATTCCAGTTTTGTGGATGGAAAATGGAGGGGGGGGGGGGGGGTTGTTACCTCTGCCAAAGAAGGAGCCCTTTAGGCAACGAGCGAGGAAGTCCCATTGTAAAGATTTGCTCTTCTCCTTGCAGGCATGTCAAACATGCCTGCACCCCCGGTAATTTTTCTATCATTGGGTGGATGCATTTCGGTTGCCACTTCAGACAGGAAGACTTTTGATGGGACAGGGGGGTGGTGGGACAAAATTTTAAAGGATAGCCGACACCATTTTTTTTTTCTAACTGACATCAGAAAAACGTTTTATGGCATCTAAAATACCCAAAACATGCAGGCTGATATTTTTGTCAAATGCAAAACACCAATAAAAATGACTGAAAGTGTCCCAAAACTACTTCAAAATGACCTTGGAGATGCCGAGTTTCAGAAGGTCCCACCCCCTTTTTTCATGATGTCACTATTGGTCACACACTGCCTTGCTCCAGAATCAAAACAATGGCTCAGATTTGGAGAAGATACTTTCTTGTTACTCATCCAGTTATGAATATGATTCAAATAGCTCTGAAGAGGAAAGCATAAATGTTTGCAATCGATTAAAGAAGTCCTTGCGTATCAATTCCAGCCGTCTGGACTCCAATGTAGCGCCCAGAAAATGCACATGATGGCGCACAAGCTCCGTTGGAAATGGGCTGATTTGTCTGCTGGGAATTGGTGTCAACTTACACGTTCCTTATACGTGTTACCGCAATTGGCTGCGACACACGATTCACCATCGCGTTATGTAGTTTTCCTTCTAATTTCGCGATCAAAAAAGATGAAAAAAAAAAGTACCCAAAATGCATTGTGTATCGCTTTCTCGGTCACAGGCGTTCCCTCCGTGACATCACTTAGGAGATTGTCATCTACTCGAAAGCAAGACTTCCTGAATATTCAGCGTGAGTCTTAAAATGTAAAATATAGCTATATGCGGTGGAATCTTTGTAAAATGGGATCAGTAGAAGTCATTTGAAGTGATTTTACAAATTATGGACACAACTTGTCCGGAGGTGTCGGTTGTCCTTTAAAGGTATTAACGTGCATATAACACGCATAGATAAGGCGTTGTTATTGATGGGTTAGACAAGAACAGTAGTAGGACCTTTTTTGTTTTTGACACAATGCCCCACCCCCAATTTGAAATTTTAGGAGCAGATGCAAAATATTTTGGGTCACACATGGTGAACTTATTCATGTATCGATTCATTCATCCATTCTGACAGTCCATTCTATTTCTATAACATGAGCCCCAGTTGCCCTCTGCAGGTTCTGAAATACAATTTTAGTGGATTTGATCAAAGGCAGGCGGCATATACTGATGTGATTTTCTTGCGGGGGTGCCGATAATGTGTAGGTCAGACCTCTGGCAATGCTTTTTTCCCTTCCATGAGGGGGCATCATTTGCTTTTTGTCCATGTTAGTATGGTTAAAGCGCTATATAATAACAATAATAATAATAATAATAATAATAATAATAATAATAATAATAATAATAATACATTTCATTTATAAGCGCATTTCAAAACTCTCAAGGTCACTTTACAATCAGTTTTTCTGTAGGTGAGCAGCGTTAGCTCAACCCGGAAGTAACTCAAATAGACAGAAACATAGCTAGATAGCTAATAGATAGCTAATAAATAGCTAGCTAGAGCGAATAGTGAATCGATAGCTCGCTAGACCTAATAGATACATAGCTAGAGATTAATATGCATGTGTTTTGTACAGCCGCCCCCATTTCAACCTCATCTATCTCCAGCCCTATATAGCTTTTTTTACTGATGAAAGAAGAGAGTCTAAGATTTTTAACACTGTATTGAATTTTTATGTAGTTCTAAAACTCAATATTCTGTGGGTCCTGCTGATGGTGTAGACCTTGTTCACAGTCTCACAGCCAGAACGAAAACCGCACCGCTGCTCCTCAATCTGAAATCGGACTTCCGCCGATCTCAACGTAGGATTGTAAGACCCAGAAGCACAGCCACTCTCCGTTGGCCTTTCTCGAAAAATGGGCACCGCCACCTATGTCTGTGAACGAGATGCACTGTCCTCAATATCCATGTGATGTTGCGGAGGCATGCTAACTGGAACCGCCCCACAACAGCCATAGTTTTTAGCCACTCTGGGCCTTAGCAGAGATCGAAGAGCACACCTTGGGGTCCCCAGATACAGTCCTCCTTCCAGGACGATGGCAATATCGGTGGATTTAAGGAGCTCTTTGAGATATTCTCCCCCCTAACTCTCAGCGTCCCGAGTCGAGGTCAGCAGCGAACCCGAATTTCATCCAAACCATCTGGAAGTCGTTCTCCATAACCTTACCAAACTCCTCCCAAGTTTTGGCCTCGGCGATGACCAAACCTGCAATGTGCTTCGCCTGACAGCCCCAAAGGCCAAAAGGTCCAATGGGACTCCTTATTCATCTTTGATTGCATCCCTCACCCCTGCTGAACTCTGGAGTAACTCATCCCTTAAACAGAATTTCCTGCCATTTTTTTCCCCCTGCACAACCATTTCCTCACAAAATACACAAGTCAATATCCCTATTAGGATTTGAACCGTTGATTTATGGGAAGAAAGTGAGTGTGATGTACCACAGCTACGTGGGGGTTTCTTTCATCACAACAATGTGATGCTCGGATGAGGAAACCAACTGAGTTAGAGGAGAAGGGGTCCAATCAGATCGGGTCATTCCTATAAACAGTCGTTGGACTACAGGAATGTCGGCCGATTTTGTCCCGACGTGCGTGTCGCGAGCAAGTTTCATGTCTCGTGGCCGATTTTGAAGTGTCTTGACATGTCCTGGACCCCCTAGTGTGACACACGATTGGCCGTGAGTCTTATGGAACATTCCACGACCACGTCTGGATTTTTGGTTTGTCTTGCCTCATCGTGTAACTTGTCCTATGTCGTCGTCACTGCAATGTGTCGTACGACATTTAAAAAGTGACATAGCTTTTCAAATCATGGTACGTCCTCTTTGATACTGCCCCTCAAGACCAAAGTTACCTACCTCTGCTCTACGCAGTTCGGTTTCGAGCCTCTGTGGACAAAACAGGATGGACGAGAGACAAAGTTGGGATTGGCAAATGTGACAGACTCATATTGCTGTGGAGCAAAACTTTTCAAACCAGGTTTGAGGCGGTCGATTGTAGGACGGTAAGCAGATCTAATTCCTTAGCATTTTGTGGCGCTTTCTTCCCATTTGACTACGGTTCTCATACCAAACTAGGGTGTGTGGTAACAATATCTTGCCATCCAATCGCGGCTCATACCATCGCGTGGTAGTCGTCAAGATCAGGTAGAGGGCTAGGGAGAGAGATAGAGAGATAGTAGGCAAAGAGGGAATGAACTGGGGTGCGTGGAAGACCATGGGCTGGAACATGGTGAGTTTGTGAGCCTCTGGTAGTCTGGTGATCCCTCCGCTGTCTGTCATAAAGTCGTGATCGACTGTAACTTTGAGCAAACGTAACAAGATTTGAATGCGGAGGAAAAAAAACCCGAAATGTCCGACATTACACAGCCACGGCATTTTTGACAGCTCCCCCACATCCTGGCAAGACATTGGTCCTGGACTACGTCCTCCCTGTTTTGCTAAACGAGAGTTGCCAAGTATAATCCGTGTTCCCAACGGCTTCTGTCTGGAACTATTTTTTACTGTGTTTTCTCTCTGTATGTCCCTGTTGTCAGTTGTCAACCCGATTTCCAAATGCGTTTAAAAAAAAAGATTTTGTGTCTTCATAACAATTCATGGAATACGGATACGGTTCCTACCGATTCATTTATTCATTCATTAAAAACAACCAAAACTACCCCATGTCTTTGATGGAAAAATGAACCTCGCATGGTAACGTGGAAATAAACAAACATTAGCCCCTTGAGTTAGCCACAAAATTCACAACAACATTGTCATCTGTGTGTCTCTCTCATCATGTCCTAATACAAACAGAAACATCTTCGTCTTGGGATTGATTAGAGCAATATGTCTCGCGGTGACTAATGTCACCGCGTCGTCGTGTGCTTTTGTTGCGTGTCACGGCAATGCGTGTCAATAAAAGACAAATGTTCATGTCGACGTTCTCATCTTCATGCCTCATGAGCGCGACCATGTGTGTGCGTGCTTGTGTGAGCGTCGCGCTACAACCAGCGCATGTGTTTGGAATTAGCCTCCTGCTCATCCCTGCATTTGATACGACATATTTGTGTGGCCTTCCACAAAAGCCAGCGGCCATGTGGGAAGGGAGGGAGGTACCGCTCGATGATTATGTGGGTGTTTTGGGATTAGCGATAGCCCAAAAAATTGTTGACTTTTTCAAATATGAGGCATCATAACATCCATTCCTTCCCGTAGGATGTATTTGTCACTCGCACGCGATGTTTGAGACCACAGTTCCAGGTACGTTGTCACCACGGAGGACTGTGAGGTATCGCTTCGACTCCCTTGATCTCCCTGGTGGTGGAGTCTTCTGAGATCCCCTGATGCCTCCTTGGGCATTGTGAGCACGCTTGTTGTCATTACGATGGAACCCCCAGACCTAACCCTATGGCTTGCACAGCCAGGCCTGACCAATCAATGCTGCTCCGCCATTAATCCTGACACTCAAAACCCAAACCAGTGGTCCTCCCGTACACTTTG
Source organism: Hippocampus bargibanti (assembly GCF_051943395.1). Taxonomy (NCBI): domain Eukaryota; kingdom Metazoa; phylum Chordata; class Actinopteri; order Syngnathiformes; family Syngnathidae; genus Hippocampus; species Hippocampus bargibanti. The sequence goes on along the minus strand of NC_142738.1, from coordinate 4,464,199 downwards.
TCTTCACAAGTGTTACAACTCCCTATGGGTCCGATCCAAATGGGCAATGCTTCCGAAGCCCAAGTGGTGTTTACCCCTTCTGACCCAACATAGAACCTACCAATGGTATGACCTCCCATACGACCCAGATTAACTGTACTTGACTCCCTATGGGCCAGATCCAAATGGGCCATGCTTCCTAGCCCAAGTGGAGTTTACCCCTTCTGGCCCAAGATAGTCCTATCAAACCTACCAATGGTATGACCTCCCATAAGACCCAGATCAACTGTACTGGACAGCCTATGGGCCAGATCCAAATGGGCCATGCTTCCTCGCCCAAGTGGTCTTTACCCTTTCTGGCCCAACATATTCCTATCAAACCTACTAATGGTACAACCTGTAAAGTGGCCTTGAGAGTTTTGAAAGGCGCTTATAAATGAAATGTATTTTTATTATTATAAGACCTAGATCAACTGTACTGGACTCCCTATGGGCCAGATCCAAATGGGCCATATATCTTAGCCCAAGTGGTGTTTACAACTTCTGGCCCAACGTAGTCCTATCAAACCCCCTCAAACCCTGCTATGCTGGTGATTCTGCTTTCCCAGGTTCCAAGCCAGGGGTGCGGTGCCTTCTGGAAAGTGTGGTGCCTTCCGAACAATGTTGCTTATCCAGGCTATGCACGGAGGTACCAATGGTATGACCCAGTTCAACTGTGTACTGGACTACCAGATGCAAGTGGGCTTCCCCTTACGGGCACAATCAAAAAGCGACGCTGAGCCTCTGGGCCAAATCCAGCAAGTCTGTATCGTGATATTGACATTAAAGAGAGTAGATCAGGGGTCGGGAACCTATGGCTCGCGAGCCATAAATGGCTCTTTTGATGATTGCATATGGCTCGTCGATAAAACTAAATACATATTCATTTCCCGTTGGGGCTGCAGTTGGCGGAAAGCGCAATTTTGATTGGATGTCACTGACCTAGGTTGGCCGAAAGCCCCATTTTGATTGGATGATACCGGCCGTCATGTTGAAACAGGTAAACGCCCCTTTAAATGAGCCCAACGAGTGCACTTCAACTTGAATGCACCGGAGCATTCGCCTTTGAGGAGAGAAAAGGTTCTGATTCTAATTTGCAATGAAACAATACCATCGATGAAACAGTCGAATGTCAGTGACATTTTAACAAGCCCCATGTTAACGTTCAACGCATCAACATACTTCTGCGAGTAGTATATTGCAGATAGCAAGTGTGGAAGCTTATGAGCCGTGTGCAGGCAAGCTAGCAGTAACTTCTCCTCTGAAGTTGAATTTCATTCCGATCGTTTGCCTGGATTTTTACCAATGACGAGGAACAGAAAACCATTCATGTTAACGGTGAGTACTATCACAAACTTATTTTAAATAATACATTCTGATATTTTGTTGAAAAGTGGCCGCGCGTGCATGCATACGTGCATGCACGACTGAAAAACATTTCAAAATATTTTACTTTTATGGCTCTCTTAGTTAAAAAGGTTCCCGACCCCTGGAGTAGATGAACGTGCCAAATGTTGTAAAAGTATACTGAAAGTACCTTGTTTCTCTCACGGCAAGTGTTTGACGTGCGCTTCCCTTAGCGTGCTTTTTACTGTTTAATGACACTTTTAATTGGAATTTACTGTCAAATAATGACATACGTCAGATCAAAAACTCCACCGATGGGTATTTGGCATCAACTTCAAGAGTCCGTTCCGAAAAAAAAAGTTCCATGCTCCTGTACAGTTGTTTTCATCTTACCGTTGCGTTGTCGTATTTTGATGGACTCCTTTCGGGTGTATGCAGTTTTACAGTCGGTTTACGAACCCCTTGGCTTATGAACTGTTCGGTTTACGCACGTTACATTTATGAAAATTTTACCTTGGCATACGAACTTTATCTTGGCATACGAACTTTTTCATACATGGAGCTGCCTTAATGAGTGATACAGTAAAGTCTCGTTATATCGATATCGGATATATCGATAGTCCCGGTTATATCGATATTTTTTCGGACTCCCTTGAATATCGATATAACGAGACTTTACTGTATGTCGTTCGCCTGACACCGCAACCTGCTAGCAATTTTGGCCGTCCAGCCAGCATGTCACTCTCACACAGCAATCGACCGTGTGATGGCACAGGGGGAGGGGGGTTGCCAGTCATTTAGCCTACCAGTCTCTATTCAACATTTTTAATGGATTTTGACTTACGACCATTTCGACTTACGACCGTTTGGACAGAACGGAACTTGGTCGCAATTCGGATGTTACTTGTAGTCCAAAAACGCAATACTCAGTGGGTCCTGCAATTTCATTGAAACTGACAAAACACTGGAGTGGACACATTTTTTTTGTACGTCGTCTGGCAGGGAATGAGTTAATCAAGCGCCTTACATCGATGTTTTCTGAAATGTCAACGACACGTGAGCCACTCATCTGCTTCCAAAAACAAAACTTGGAAACCAAAGCCTCGGAAAAAGCTACTCCCCTCAGGCAGGCGCTACCGATCCATGCGCACCAAATCCAGCAGACATTTAAACAGCTTCTTCCCCCAAGCCATTAACTCTTTGAACTCTTCAACAGTAGCCAAAATGGAACTGTATAGTGCCACTTAGCAGTTTTTTTGACGACGATACTAGTGCAGCGTGTTCTACCGGAAACAAATTCCTTGTGTGTTCTACATACTTGGCAATAAAGATGATTCTGATTCTGATTCTGATTGTACATCAGCTCCGTGCCCCAAGGATTTTCTAAATTGGGGTTTTTCACCTCTGATGCGGTCTTACAAAGGCCTGATCCTGAGGCCTTGGCACAAACGTCACCCTGTGCAGGTCCCCATGAAGGATTTTCCGCACTGACGACTTTGACTAATTCAAGCGTAGAACTCTGTTGCAAACATGGTCATGTGCTAACACAACAAAGAAACGCGGCTCCGCTAGCGAGTCACCTTCTTCGCTTTTAAATTCACACAATTTGATTTGTCATTTGATGTCATTTTAGGTCTTGAGACGTTTTTTTTTTGCCGGTGGTTTTGGTTCAAAGGTGGTCTTGTGGGTTTGGTTGTTGGACCTTTTTGAAAAAGTTTTGATGTTTTTAGATCATAAAACATCAATATCAAACATAAAATTTGGAAATAATACATTTCATTTCTGAGCGCCTTTCAAAACTCTCAAGGTCACTTTACAGCCACAGGATAAGTTTTTCTGTGGGTGAGCAGTAGCAGCCACACACGCCGGCGTTCACTCAACCCAGAATAACTTAAATCGATAGAAAGTTAGCTAGCTAATAGATAACTATCATATAGATCGCTACCTAGTTAAACAGTAAATAGGTAGCCAGCTAGCTAGTCAGATAACAAATAGACAGCAAATAGATAGCTAGCTATCTAGCTAGGTAGCTGGCTTTCAAAACTCAAAAACATAATTTTCTACTTTCTAATTTTCTAAGCCTTAAAACTACACAAAATATACCTTATTGTATGTATAATAAATGTGGTACGGTATTATAATTAAAGACATAAACTGTACTTTATAATAAAGTTGTTTTATTTACCTTTGTGATGGTCGTTGATGGCTTGATGGAATGGAGTGGCCGGTTTCATCAGCATTAAACATTTGATGAGGAACGTAGCCTTCTTCCACCATCTTGAGGAATGATCCCTTGTAGGTGCTTTCTCTGCGATAATTTTACCTAGTTCCTCATCAATTCTGTTCTGTTTAGTTGGGTTGATAGCTTTTTGCATCAAGTGTACAGATGGCTTGTGCGGGTTGTTTGTGGAGCCTGACTGATGGGATATTTTAACCTTGCAGTCTACACTCTGCCTTTGAACTATCAAAGTTGAAACAAGTCCAAATTTCACTGTTTCTATCCGTTTTGTCACTCTCAATCTGTCGTCTGCCTGTCTCTTTCATGTTTAACCCCCCCCCCCCCCTCACTGCTGCGTTCTTGATCAATCACGTGGCTTTAACCGAAGACTGGGGGCGGGGAATAGAGGACAAAAAAATGTCGACAGCCATTTTCTTTTTTTGCAGAATACCTTCACTTTCTCTCTCTCTGTCTGTAACCCACCCCCCACTGCTGCGTTCTTGACCAATCACGTGGCTTTAACTGATGACTGGGGGCGGGGAATAGAGGACCAAAACAAGCCGGCTGCCATTTTCTGGTTCAGAGAACCGGCTCGTTCGCGAATGACACACCATTCATTGTGGCAGCTCTGTATCCCGAAAAATAGTTCGTATACCAAGGTAAAATGTTCATAAATTTAACGTTCGTGAACCGAAAAGTTCATAAGCCAAGGGGTTCCTTAATCGAAGTATCAAATGCTCTAAATGAATAAAGATGCTGGTTTTTGTGGTCTCGGTCTGTTGAAGGAGCTTTTGGTCAATTGCAAATGTTTTTTTATGTATTTACTATAATGTATTTATTGTGGTTTTTGTTCTCGGTTCACAGAAGAAGCTTTCGGTCAGTGTCACATGTTTGGATCACTGGTTGAATTGCAAGAGGTTTTGTTTGTCTTTTTTTTTTTGTTTTGCAGATGGTTTTATGGTTTGGGGCATTTGTCCATTTCGTGTGTTTTTGGTTTTTGTTGTTTTGTTTTGTTTTTTGGTTGTTGTTGTGGTCTTTGGTCACTCGTCCGGTGGTTTTGTCTTAGATCTGTTGCAAATGTTTTTTTTTTTAAAGCTATTTGAGGTGGTTTTGGTGATTGGTCAGTTGAAGTCACTTTGTCTGTTACAGGTAGTTTTGGTTGTTCGTTATTTGCAGGTGCTTTTGGTTTATTATAGATTGTGTGTGTGTGTGTGTGTGTGTGTGTGTGTGTGTGTGTGTGTGTGTGTGTGTGTGTGTGTGTGTGTGTGTGTGTGTGTGTGTGTGTGTGTGTGTGTTTACTTCTTGGATTTGCTCCAAGAGGTTTTGGTCTGCTATACAGTAGGTGATGATAGTCTTTTACAGATTTTTTTGTTTTGTTTTCGGTGGTTTTGGTCCTCTTAATTCTGTTTTTAGGGAGAGATTTGTTCTGTTTGCTGATAGTTTTGCGAGGCTGCTCCAAATCGGGACTGTTTTGCTAACAGCTAAGACAAGATTACGTCCGTGTTGTTGTTTCGGCAGACGTCCTTGTTTGTGTTGATCTTGGCTTGTCCCACGTTCAAAGCTGTCAAAAACGGAAGACAAACACCTCCTTTGCGTTTACATTGCAGCAGCCTTCAGGGCACTCAATTCAACATGTTTGGATAGGCCGTACGAACACTATTTGTAGTGCAAACAAACGTGCACACTCAAACGTCCGTCAAATGGTGCATCACAGAGTGTTTGATACCATGTACCGTCCAGATTTTTTTTATTTATTGAATTTTATGTGGGTTTGATTTGCGGCAGGTGATTTTGTGGTTCAGTCAACCGCAGATGGAACGGATTAGAGCATTTACATGTCTTGACTCACAATCTTTTTTTTTTTTTTTTTTTTGGTACTTGGTTGTGGTTTTTCTCCTTCCATTTTGCAGGTGGTTCTGGTTTCCACATTGGCCTTTTTCTCCTCCACTTTCTTCATCTCTCATGCTTGAAGGCAGTTTTTTTCATGGTGTGGCGAGGTTGACACAATGACTTAATAAGAATGAAGATGGCGCTAATTTTACACATTCACGCACGCACACCTTCAAAGTTTGTCAGCGCAGCCCAGACCACACGGCGAACGTAGCCGAGATGGCTTTTTCCCCTTTTTTTTAATCACAACACACTCACAAAATAAGCAGTTACGAATCCAAGTGAACATTAACATCACTGTCATTCACGAAATAATAATTATACATTTCATTTCTAAGCACCTTTCAAAACTCTCAAGGTCACTTTACAGTCACGGGATAAGCGTTCACTCAACCCGGAAGAAACTCAAATGGATAGAAAGCTAGCTGGCTAGCTAATAGATTGCTAGCTAGCTGGAAAGATAGCTAATCCTATTCCAGCTCAACCGCGATCTCAGTCAACGAGACGAAAACGCCACAAATTCACAGAGTTGCTGGCTACCTAGCTGGCTATCTATTTGCTATCTATTAGTTAGCTAGCTGGCTACCCAGCAAGCTATGTATTTTATATCTATAAACTATCTAGCTAGCTAGCTATCTATTAGCTAGCTAGCTATTTATTAGTTATCTACTAGCTAGCTAACATTCTATCTGTATTATTCCAAGTTGAGTGAATGCTGGCGCATGTGGCTACCGCTGCTCACCCACGGAAAAACTGATCTTGTGACTGTAAAGTGACCTTGAGAGTTTTGAAAGGCGCCTAGAAATTAAATGTATTATTATTATTTTTATATAAAGCCAACTAGCTAGCTAGCTAATAGCTAGCTAGCTGGATGGATAGGTAATAGATAGCCAGCTAGAAAGCCAGATAGCTAATAGCTAGCAAATGATAATAATAATAATAATATATTCCATTTATAAGCAGCCTTCAAAACTTTCAAGGTCACTTTACAGTCACGGGATACGTTTTTCTGTGGCTGAGCAGCGGCAGCCACACGCACCAGCGTTCACTCAACTTGGAACTCAAATGGATAGAAAGCTAGCTAGCTAGCTAATAGATCGCTCGCTCGCTGGAAATATAGCTAATATAAAGCCAACTAGCTAGCTAGCTAATAGATAGCCAGCTAACTAGCTAATAGCTAGCTAGCTAGCTGGATAGATAGGTAATAGATAACCAGATAGCTAATAGCTAGAAAATGATAATAATAATAATACCAAATAATAATAATACATTTCATTTGTTAGCACCTTTCAAAACTCTCAAGGTCACTTTAAAGTCACAGGATAAGAAATGATTCGGGAATTGAAAATATGACGTAGAGCGCCATTCCCGAATTTTTTTTTTCATGCTTGGGTGCTGATGGAGAATAATAATTTATCACGTGTAAAAGTGCCTTGCTTTGCTGACCAACTAAACAATGGACCCACAGTCAAAGCGCAGATGGCCACAGTCAATCTGAGTGAAACAGACACGGCAAGGTGAACTGTCGTCTCCATCTAGATTCTAGAAGGTTCGGCCGGCCTTGCACAGAATTTAGGGCTTTAGATACTCCTTTTTCACCAAAGTTATTTACGGCTTAAACATCCTGCACAATCGCCAGATTACAAATTTTTCAGTTCATGGACAAAAGACAACCAATTAAAATGTCTATGTTTTACTGCTTGCAGCTGTTTGTGCTCAGAACGCCCATTTTCATAACGAAAACTGTTTTACTAATATATCACTTTAATGTACATATACTCTCAATAGATAGCTTGGCGAAGAGGCGCAGAATTCAGACGGATGTCATTTGATGACTGCGTCTCCTGAGTCTCTGTCCACGGTGTCTGACTGTCATATCTCTGACAGGTGCCGATAAAGCGCTGGATTACCTCTGTCAATGTTTTTTTTTTCCACAAGGGGGCAGCATTTCCTTTTTTTTTCCATGTTAGTGCTTTGCTCCAACTTCAGCTGTTGTTAAAACGCTATATCAACTATGTATTGCATTTTATTTTGGACAGTTGCCCTCATTTCAAGTTCATATAACTCCAGACTCATATAACTTAAAAATTAACTCTTTTTTTCTGATGAAAGTAAATAGTGTAAGGTTTCTTACTTTGCATTGAATCTTTATGTAGTCCTACAACTCAATATTCTGTGGGTCCTGGAATTTGAGTGACAATGACAAAAACCATGGCACTGAAGTGGACACATTTTTGCACATCGTCTGGCAGTGAATGAGTTAAATGTGTCCCATCCTTTAGTCTTATCATGATTTTGTCGGAATCCCAATCAGATTTATTGCCCTAGTAAGTAGGTTTACTTTCCCCAGTTACAAATGCGCACCCAAGAAGTTTCATCTGAGTGGTGTAGGTTGGGGGAGCGACAAGATAAAAGCGCAGCCGAGTTTGACGTCAAAAAACAAAGTCGGCGGTGTCGGCGTGGGTGTTTTCACTTTGTCTCATCTTTGAATGACAAAGAGCCCGCCTCCGTTTTCACTCTCGCGTCAAACAAAAAGGAAGGAAAGACGATAGCGTTGAAAAGAGAGAGCATCCAGACAAAAGCATCCTTTGGAAAGCCGTTGACATTGGGGACGCGGCCTACTAACTGTGCGTTAGCTTCACCCTGAACGATTGACGCTAGTGCTAGGTGGGTGCGACACCGACAGAAAATAGTGTTTTATGCTCATATTGAGTTTTAGGACATTTAATGCAGCGTAACAATACTTAGACTCTCTTATTTCCTCATAAAAAAAAACGGTAATTCCTCAAACTAGTTAATTCCTTAATTAAACGAGTTAATTCCTCAATTATATGGATCTAGAGTTATATGAGCTTGAAATGGGGACGGATGTACAAAATACAATGCAATACATACATATTGGTTTATACAGTGATACCTTGGCTTAGAAACTTAATTGGTACCCAGACAGTGTGTGAGGCGAAAAGTGTGTATCCCAAAAAATAATTTTCCATAGGAAACCATTAAAATGAGAATAATCCGTTCCCAGGTCACCATAAAAGATAATTTTCTACCAAATAAGGCTTAAAACTACACAACATATACCTTATTTTATGTATAATAAATGTGATATGGTATTATAAATAAATAAAAAACTGTATGTATAATAACATCGTTTTATTTACCTTTGTGATGGTCGTTGATGGCTTGATGGAATGGAGTGGCCGGTTTCATCAGCATGAAACACTTGATGAGGAACGTAGCCTTCTTCCTTCACCATCTTGAGGAATGATCCCTTGTAGCTTTCTCAGCGATAATTTTACCTAGTTCCTCATCACTTGTGTTCTGTTTAGCTGGGTTGATAGCTTTTTGCATCAAGTGTACAGATGGCTTATTTGTGGAGCCTGATTGATGGGAATTTTAACCTTGCAGTCTACACTCTACCTTTGAACTATCAAAGTTGAAACAAGTCCAAAGTTCACTCTTTTCTATCCATTTTGTCACTCTCTCTCTGTCTGTCTGTCTCTTTAATGTTTCAACCACCTCCCCTCACTGCTGCGTTCTTGACCAATCTCGTGGCTTTAACCGACGACTGGGGGCGGGGAATAGAGGACCAAAACAAGCCGGTTGCCATTTTCATCTTAGGAGAACGGGCTCAATCGCGAACGACACATCACTCATTGTGGCAGCTCCGTGTGTATCCCGAAAAAATAGTTTGTATGCCAAGGTAAAATTTTCATAAATGTAACGTTTGAAAACCAAAACTTCCGTAAGCCAAGGTCTTTGTAAACTGAGGTATCACTGTATTACACACAAAATACAGCACTGAAGCAACTTACGAACGACCATTCGGAACGTATCTCGTTTGTAAGTTGGGGAGCTTCTCTCGCCATTGATCCGTGCTTTTGTCTGGATACGCCCCGACATTGACTATTGTCGATCTTTTTATTTATTTATATTTTTGTATGTATGTAACCTGACATTGACGCTGCTAAATTGCTTGAATAGACTCACTCGCGATGAGTGGAGCTAAAGTGGTGAGGTAGATAGTCGGGAAGGGGCGGAGGGGAAAGGGGGGTGCGGTGTCCATTTAGTCACGGTGAACACGGCAGGCCAAGGATCAGATGACAGGGATCGGACTTGTCGCGCGTGCGCTTGTCGGAATGATTCATCCAAGTGTCACCAGACACCCCTTACATCGCCACCCCGCCCCTCCATCTTCTCCCCTCCGCCTCTTTCCTCACATCCGTCATCACCCTTTTGGCCTCTTTCCTCCCACACTTGTGACTCGCTGCCTTTCATGGCCGCCTGGGTGTTGCTGCTCCCGTTTTAAAGGACAACAGACACCACTTTTTTTGTTTCCTGACATCATAAAAACGTTTTATAGCATCTAAAATACCCAAAATGTATGATATTTTTAGTGAAATGCAAAACGCCAATAAAAAGGACTTAAAGGACAACCGACGTCTCCGTCAAATGACTTCGACTGAGCGTATTTTAATAAGATTCTACCGCATATAGCTATATTTTACGTTTTAAGACTCGCTCTGAATATTCAGGAAGTCTTGTTTTTGAGTTGGTGACGAGTCCGTACGTGACGTCACTAAAGGAACGCCCCTGACCGAAAAAAAAACACATTGTAGCAGTCCTTCCATCACGTCAATGTATTTTGCTGTACATGTTTGGTCTGAGAACCGTGTTGCACCCAAAAGCTGCCAGAAGAGGGCATCCAAGCTCCATATAAGGAATTTATCAGCCTGTGGAAGCGGAGGTGGCCACTGGAGGTGGCCATTTTGTGCCTCTTTTTTTTGGGTGAGAGATTTCACAGAATGTTGCTTCAAATTGGCACATATAATCGATTGCAAACCTGTATGCTTTCCTCTTCAGAACCATTTGAATCATATTCATAACTGGATGTGTAACAAGAACCTCAGCAAGTTTAAAAAAGAGAGCAGAGAATGTCATAACATATCTGAAAGCGCTTAAGACGGTCATATATCATATACAGGAAGTAAAGCAGTCATAAAGATAGTAGAAAGCACCACGGAGTAAAACTAAAATTAAGTGGGATTCATGTCAAAGATCACAAGTGAGTTTTGAGACGAATTTTCCGTTTAAAAAAAATTCCATACCTCTTGACCGACCATATTTTGCCGTATTCTGAACGATTTTTGCACATTTTTCATGAGTAGAAAGTTTGTATGGGAAACGTAAAAATTGTTCAATATGATATTGAGATATTTTCGATTGCGTTTTCGTCATTAAATATTCGCAGTCATGTTCATGATAACAAATATTGCTACTCGTAAAAAGCAAAGTCGGCCACCGAGAAAACAAGTCCGTGCGCAGTCTTGAGAAGAAACAAAAGTCCAAGAAGAAAAGTTCCGCTTTAGTGGAATTTTATTTTGAAATCAGTTAAATGAAACATTTTACTGTTTTTTTCACCACATCATTCATATTTTTTATCAACATTTTACATCGTAAAAACAAAAATTCAAATTCTTTTTTTGCTGGGGACAAATGTGGAATTTTTCTAAGGTTTGGAATTTATTTTGAAATCAGTTAACTGAAACATTTAACCATATTTTTTTATACTGTAATATGATTCATATTTTTTAATCAACATAATACATCGTCATAACACAAATTCAAGTTATTTTTTTTGCTGTGGACGAATGTGGAATTTTTCTAAGGTTTGGAATTTTATTTTGAAATCAGTTAAATGAAACATTTTACCATGTTTTTTTTCGCCGTAATATCATTCATATTTTTTTAATCAACATTATACATCGTAAAAACACAAATTCAAATATTTTTTTTGCTGTGGAGCAATGTGGAATTTTTCAAAGGTTTTGAATTTTATTTTGAAATCAGTTAACTCCTAAACATAAAGTCGGCCATTTTGTTTGTAACAAGCCATTTTAGGCTCAATACCAAGCCCACTTCATTTTCAACTTCTACGTGACATTTTACTATCAAACTTGAACCACGTCCATGACACAATCCACCTTACGCGATTGTATCTTTCCGCGCTGTGCTTTAGATTTGAAATCAGTTCGGACGCCTTCCTCCAAATCACAGTCGGCCATTTTGTTTGTAACCAGCCATTTTAGGCTTAATACCAAGCCCACTTCATTTTCAACTCCTTTCGTGACATTTTGCTGTCAAACTTGAACCACGTCCATGACACCGTCCACCCTACGCGATTGTATCTTTCCGCGCCGCACTTTGGATTTGAAATCGGTTCGGATGCCTTGCTCCAAAACACAAAGTCGGCCATTTTGTTTGTAACCTGCCATTTTAGGCTCAATGCCAAGCCCACTTCATTTTCAACTTCTACGTAAGATTTCTCTGTTAAACTAGAATCACGTCCATGATACAATCCACCCTGCGCGATTGTATCATTCCGTGCCGCGGTTTAGATTTAAAATCAGTTTGAACGCCTTGCTCCAAAACACAAAGTCAGCCATTTTGTTTGGAAACAGCCATTTTAGGCTCAATGCCAAGCCCACTTCATTTTCAACTCCTATGTGACATTTCGCTGTCAAACTTGAACCACGTCCATGACGCCGTGCTCCAAAACACAAAGTCGGCCATTTTGTTTGGAAACAGCCATTTTAGGCTCAATACCAAGCCCACTTCACTACCTACCCCTCATGCCCAGCAAAGTCACCACTGGGAGGTGGCCTGGCGGACCTTTCACAGGAGTATTACAGCACAGTCCGACGTTGCGATAAGCCTCCTGTTACGGCCTCATGGGACGGGGGGGCCCGTACGAGGGCCCGTGTATTCTCCCGTGGCTGCGGGGGAAGAGCGGCATAATGGCCACGACGCATCATCGCGGCGGCAAGCTGAGAAGGCCTAACCTGTGACTGCGCTACCGAGCTCATTCCCACACGCTGGATAATGACACTTTTTGTTAGACGAGAGAGAGAGAGTTAGTGAGGGGAAATAACTGACAGAATGAAGGAAAAGATCGTAGCAGAGGTTTTTTTTAAAAACAGGGCGTGGCTTTTGTCACAAAAGAAAACAACAATTATCTTGAGGAACAATAGCAACACGTGACGGCGACATTATTGAACTGTCAAAGGCTGAAAGAAAGCAAAGTCGATACAAATTTGAGCAGGCGACGAGGCACACCTGGATAAGACACGAAAGTTCCGATGGATTTTATTGGTAGACGCAAGAAACATGGTTGATGAGAATCAGGTGGGGGAGGAAAATCAAAATAGGACACATAGGCTCCTCTAAGCACCTCTTTAAAGACGTTAGCTTTTGTTATTTTGTCGTTTTGCTAGCTAGGTTACATTTTAGCGATAACCTCTCACGTAGCCGAAAAGCCCGCCTTGACCTGCGTCAAGTGTGACATATCGTTGACGAATGTAAATTCAGATTCTGATATTAATAAAAGCGTCAAATAGAAGTTCAAGATGGCGCCCGAGTAGGTAGCTGTCGGCAAGTGCTCTCACGAGCTTCCCTTTTTTTGTTTTTTTGTTTTGTCTTTGTGTTTGGATTGTTGGATTGTCTTTGTGTGTGGATTGTTGTTAGCTAGCTAGCTTTCTATCTACATGAGTATGTGTTGTTATTATTATTATTATTATTGTTTTTGTTATCATTTTTATTATTATTAGCTATCTATTAGCTAGCTAGCTTTCTAGCTATTTTAGTTGCATATTATTGTGATTATTATTAGCTATCTATTAGCTAGCTAACTTTCTATCTATTTGTGTTGCGTATTATTGTTATTAATATAAGCTATCTATTAGCTAGCTAGCTAGTGTTCTACCTATTTAATAACCTATTATTATCATTATTATTATTATTATTATTATTATTATTATTATTATTATAGAACTGCTTCATACAACAAAGAGGGTGCAGAAAGTGCTTAAGATTGAATAATATATTTAATTTATAAGCACCTTTCAAAACTCAGGATAAGTTTTGCTTTGGGTGAGCAGCGGCAGCCACACGCGCCAGGGTTCACTCAACCCGGAAGTAACTCAAATAGGTAGAAAAGTAGCTAGCTAGCTAATAGATAGCTAATAATAATAACAATAATACGCAAATCAGAGATAGAAATGACCGTCTGTGTCCTTTTGTGTTGTGTCACATTATTTGTTATTTAGTTATTTTTTTGTTGTTGTTTTGACGTCAAGATGGCGCCGCGTGAGTAGCTGCCTTTACAGCAGCTCCTGTATTTTGTTTTTTTTGCTGCTGTGAAATGTAAATTACTCCATTGTTAGACAAATAAAGTCACATTTAATCTATTTTAATCGAATCCAAAATAGAAGTAATAAATTCTTTCAGTGTCACCCGGTAACAAACAACCCACGGACCATGACCGGCCCGCGCCCCGAAGGTTGGGTACCACCTGTTGTTAATCACATTTATGGGAATCCCTTACAACCTTTTCCAAATGTTTTTTTTTCTTCTTCTTTTTCAATATCACTCAACACCTTACCCCCCCCTCAGAGCCCCTCATCAATCCATAATTGCCCTACCCTCATCACTCCCCGAATCGTTTTGCTGAGTTTATCTGTCACCTTTTTTTGACTGGCATGTAACTAATGAGCCTAAAAAAAAATAGTCCACAAAGTATTTTGGCCCGGAGCACATTTCTGAATGGGGTGTGTTAACGCACATTTGGGAAAGAGATGCACATTCGTTAGGATACATGAACTTTATTCAGATGGTATGTATGCTTGTTTACATTTATACAAAAAAAAAATACAGAATACAGTACAGTTCTCACCCAGAGTAGCAGCTGGGCATTCATCATCACCCTAATAATAATTATCATCATAATACTAATAATAACAACAATAATATCAATGTTTTTTTTTTGTGTGTGTGTGTGTGTGGTCGCACCAAACTTATTTTTTACCATTTGGACATTTTGATTGTCACACTGTTATCTATACATATATATATATATATATCTTTTTTTTAAATGGCGTTCAGGACCAGTAGGAACATCATAATTCAGGAAGCACCACCACCTTGTTTTCATTCATTCACAGCTTTCGTAAAAGAGTCAACATGTGAGGAGTTTGGGTGGGGGGGGTGGGGGGTTACTGTCCCAAAAAGGCGAAAGGGAGGGAAAAAAAATGACCGGAACTGTTAGCAGTAGCATGTCGGGAACCATTTGGGATAAATGAGCTCTTTTTTTTTTAGGGTTGGGGGTACAAAAATGTGTCCACTACAGTGCCAGGGTTTTTGTCATTGTCACTCAAATTTTAGGACCCACAGAAAATTGAGTTTTAGGACTACATAAACATTTAATGCAGCGTAAAAAACATTAGACTCTTCTTTCATCAGAAAAAAAATAGTTAATTCCTAAATGATATGGGTCTGTAGTTATATGAGCTTCAAATGGGGGCTGTTGTCCAAAATACAATGCAATACTACGTACATATTGGTTTATGTAGCGCTTTAACAACAGCTTACTTAAACTGGAACATAGCACTAACATGAAAAAAGGCAAATTCTGCCCACTAGTGGAAAGGAAAAAAACATGTCCAGAGGCCATAGCCAGCGCTTTATCGGCACCCAAGCATGAAAAAAAAAAAAAAAACTCGAACAAATTCGGGAATGGCGCTCTACGTCGTATTTTCAGTTCCCAAATAAATTTGTGAATGGCATTGAATGAGTTAGCTATTAGCCCTCTTGTTAGGCTGTGGGTCAAAATGACCCGTATTCAAGTTTACGAATCAACATCAGTATAAGACTTCTTGGTTTGCCCATGCTTGTCGTCCTTTTTTTATTTTACATGTTATCATGCATATGTTGCGGGTCAAAATGACCCATTGTTGACTCATGACTCATTCATCCATCCATTCATGAAATCTACTTAGGGCTTGTTATTTAGTCCATTCTTTAGAAAACAGGTTGAAAAAGAAAATATTGTTAAAAAATAATAATAATAATAATAATATATATATATATATAAATCAGGTTGACCCAATTTAAGACTCTAAATGAATTGTTAAATAATAATAATAAATATAAAAAAATAAGAGATTACATATCTCCTTCTCGATTGTTATGGTCGCTAATCCTGAACTTGCTGACGGTCAAATTGACCCATTGTAAAAATAAATGGAAATATGCAAGAAGATAGAACAAAAAAAAAAAAAAAAACCTCTTTTGCTAGCTTTGTTCATGGTCACGTCAATGTGTTGTGGGTCAAATTGACCCGTTGTGATGTTTACATTTCGACCTCAAAAAAGGTTGAAACAGCCATCAGGCGGCCATTTTAAACTTTTTTCAACCTTGGGCCCACCAAAAAAGTCTCAATTGTTCTTTTTTTTTTATATAAGCAAAAATAATAATAATAATAATAAATTGAGAACACGATCGGCATCTGCCCAATCAATCCCAACAAACGCCGCAAGGTGACTTTCTTTGAAAGTTACTTAAAAGGGAACTTGATCCGTTTGTTGACAGTGTGGATGATGTTGCCAGCGGCCAGAAAGTTGATTGTGATGAAAGTGAATTGACATATTTTAGCAAAAAAACTAACTAATTTACTCTGCATCTTGATCGTTTGATAATCCCTGAGACAACCGTGGACATTTTGAGTGGAATCATTACGATGAAAATGATTTGTTATCAACGCAGTGTTTCATGTATACATGTCAAACATTTCACCTGGCGTCCTCACCTTGGTTTATGTGTTGATTTATTTAGCTATGTATTTTATTTATTTGTTTATGTATCTAGCTAGCTAGCTCCCTAGATACCTAGCTAGCCAGTGACCTAGCCGACTACCTAGCTAATTATGTATTTATTTAGCTATCTGGCTGGCTAGCTAGCTATTAGCTACCTAGCTAGCTATCTATTTGTTATCTTTTAGCTGTCTATTAACTAGCTAGCTAGCTTTTTATCTATTTGAGCACTTCCGGGTTGAGTGAACACTGGCGCGTATGGCTGCCGCTGCCCACCCACAGAAAAACAGATCCTGTGGAAATGCGCTTATAAATGAAAAAATGAAATGTATTCTTCTTCTTCTTATTATTATTAAAGGGCTAACATAAACAAAAGGCAAATGCTGCCCCCTCGTGGTAGGGAAAAACATTGCCAGAGGTCTGACCGGCACTTTATCGGAACCCCCGCAAGAAAAACTACAACCCTGAACAAATTCGTGAATGGCAGTAAAAGAGTTAAATTAAGGACAGCAATGAATATTTAAAATTAAATGCATATATTTCACATTTTTAATATTTTCTGTTTCATGATGTGACATCAATTGCATTTGGTGGCCAGTAATCATCTATAAAAAGAAACAAAACATGCACAACATAATCCTTATGATGACTCATGCTTGTAGCTTTAGCGCAGTTAGCTTTAGGCACAACAAAGACATGTATGGAAGCGGAAAGAAAAATAGACGGCTGGATGAAGACGTCTGCTTTTTGTTCATCGCCAAGCCACCTCCCAGAGTCGACATTTTACAGAGTTAGCCTTCACAATGCTAATTAGGATAGCTTTTTGTCTATGACGTGAATCCGATTTGATTTGAGACACTAAAGACAAAGGAGAAAAGCACACTTTTTTCTTTTTGTTTTTCTTTTACAGGCATGTCTTTAAGTAACGCTAGGCGCTAAAAGTGCTAATGATCATTCGTGGCTCTGTTTTGTACCCTTCCGTCACCTTACTTAATTAGCATTATCGCTAGCATGTTTTTTTTTTTTTAATACAGTGGAACCACCAAAGCTTAGACTGCAGTTCAGTGAGCATGAAAATGTCAAACAAAGAGAAAAAGAAATTAAAAATCTGAGTTGTGTGAGATTTAAAAAACAAAACAAACAAAAAACGGGAGAGTGGTACACTGAAATAAAAAGTTGAGTTATTTCATAAAGTGGTTGCACAAAATCAAATCATCTGAATCCAGATTCTTACGAAGTACACCATACATCTACTTCCAAAATACCGATGATTACATTTTGTTCCGACTTGACAAAATAAAACCGGAGCGATAACAGCTAATAATGTCACTTGTACAATTAGCAAAGCTTTAACAATGGCTACACTTATTTCCTATGGGCTTTTTTTTTAACCATGGAAAGCCTTTGTCTTTTTTTTTTTTTTTTTTTACACTTGTATGACAGTCCAAAAAAATAATAATAATAATCTCGACATTATGATTTGCATTATTTTCCTATGATGGATCATTAAAAAAAAAAAAACACGGTTAACATGTCGTATAACAGTTAAAACATTTTTTTTAGAAAATATTTCTTTTATTGCATGATTATTTGCATTCTTTCCTTCAGGCAAATGCGTTTTGAAGGTCCTAACCGAATACAGTGATACCTTGCTTTACGAACTTAATTGGTTCCCAGACAGATTGTGTCAGGCGAAAAGTGTGTATCCCAAAAATTAATCTCCCATAGGAAACCATAAAAATGAACATAATCCGTTGCCAGGTTCCCATAAAACATGTTTCTACGTTCTAAATTTCTAAGCCTTAAAGGACAACCGACGCCTCTGGAGAAGTTATGTCCATAATTTGTAAAATCACTTCAAATGACTTCTACTGAGCGTATTTTACAAAGATACACCGCATAGAGCTATATTTTAAGTTTTAAGACTCGCGCTGAATATTGAGGAAGTCTTGTTTTTGAGTTGGTGACCATACCTGACGTCACGTCACGTCTGGAACGGCGACACACAATGCATTTTGGGTACTTTGTTTGGTCTGAAAACTTTGTGTTGACTGGGGGCGGGGAATAGAGGACCAAACCAAGCCGGCTGCCATTTTCTTGTTACGAGAACGGGCTCGTTCGCGAACAACACATCACTCATTGTGGCAGTTCCGTGTGCATCCCGAAAAATAGTTTGTATGCCAAGGTAAAATTTTCATACATTTAACGTTCGTACGCCAAAGGGTTCGTAAACCGAGGTATCACTGTACCAATGTGTTTTTTTTTTTCTTCTCTACAATATGTAACGTTTACCAACTTAACCACTCCGGCGAATGTGTGTGTCATGCTAACGTAGCTTAGAGTGTAACAATAAATAAATGGAGCGCACAAGTCCCACGAGGAGACTAAAATGGAGACGATGGGCTTGTGGAATGGTTGAAGGGGGGAGTGCGGGATTATCCAGTGAGTGGAGGTATCGGGTGGGGGGGTAAGTGGCGAGGGACAACAACATCATTAGCATTGTCACAATCCGGCATGTTCTTCTTCTTTGCTTAAAGTTTGTGAGGATGCCATCAAGTCCAAGAGAAGAAATACTAAAACGACCATTTTTTTTTTTTTTTTTTTTTTTTTTTCATTTTTCGTACTCCTCAATAAATGAATCCAGTCTTAAGCGAAAAAGGAAAAGCGTATCCATACAGTTAAAAAGGGTCAAAGGTGGTTGGATGGTTGGATGATGGCGGGCGGGCGCCGCAGTAGAGAGAGGAAGCAGTCCTTTTCTTTGTTTCTTTGCTTCTGTAGTTAACCCCCCCACTATGGAACGTGACTTTCATCACCTGGGGAGGAACACACACACACACACACACACACACACACACACACACACACACACACACACACACACACACACACACACACACACACACAATGAAATGAGGTTAAAGGACATAGCTATAAATCTCACAAAATGTGCACCGATGATAACATTGTCAACTGTAAATGGCATAAACTTAACCCTGATTCAATGAAGATGACCTTAAAGCGAAATTTAGCGCTAGTGGAAATAACTGGACTGATAAATAGCTGAAAGGTTGTTGTACACGTTCAACTACACGATCGTAAATCTCTCCGAAATTCCACAAATTCAAATATGATAATCATAAGGATATTTCAAATTAAAAAAACGTATATTAAAATTGAAAATATGACGTGGAACGCCATTCCCAAAATACGTTCGGATTTTGGTTTTTCTTGCGGAAGTAACTCAAATAGATAATAAAGCTAGCTAGCTAGCTAATAGATAGCTAATAGATAGCTAGATAATATGTTTCCTGACTCAAATAGCTGGCTAGGTAGGTAGGTAGGTAGGTAGGTGGGTAGGTAGATAGATAGATAGATAGATAGATAGATAGATAGATAGATAGGAAGATCGCTAATAGCTAGCTAGATAATAGCTAGCTAGCTAGACAATAGCTAGAAAGATGATAGCTAGATAGATACTAGCTAGCTAGATAATAGCAAGCTATATAGATAGATAATAGATAGCTAGCTGGATAGATAATAGCTAGCTAGCTAGACAATAGCTAGATAGATGATAGCTAGATAGATACTAGCTAGCTAGATAATAGCAAGCTATATAGATAGATAATAGATAGCTAGCTGGATAGATAATAGCTAGCTGGATAGATAATAGCTAGCTAGCTGGATAGATAATAGCAAGCTAGCTGGATAGATAATAGCTAGCCAGATAGCTAATAGCTAGATAGCTGTTTTCCCATGGCCAGCGCTTTAACGACACCCAAGCAAGAAAAAAACAAAGCCCGAACAAATTCGGGAATTGCGCTCCACGTCATATTTTCAATTCCCGAATACATTTGGTCATGGCAGTGAATGAGTTAAAGGGGAAACAAAAATATGCATTTAACTATTTTAAAATCGAGTATATAATGTCAGTAAGGGTTATTAACCTTTTCCCGCCTGTGGAGCTGCTATGATTCAAAAGATGAACGGATGAACCTCGCTGTGTCTAGCAGTGGAATGACAAAATACCGAAAAATGTCTTACCGACTAAAATTGTTCTACGGTTCATCACACCATTTCAACCATGTTCAACTTGTTTCTGGAAGCCAAAGAAGAAGAAAAAAAAGAATGTCAGATAGCAAAAAAATAAAAAAACATCTTAAATATTCAGATTCATGACAAACGAAAGAAAACGAAATTTACGTTTCTGTGATTTGGGACTCTAGCGGGGGTGCGCGGCCTTCTGTTCCCGTGAAGAGAACGCCTTCTCCGGGACTCTGAAGAAGATCTAGCCTGTTCCGTCGCGATCTGAGCTGCTCGTGGGGGAGGAGGGAGGGAAGGCAAGGAAATCATTTGACATCAGAAATTCTACACGCAGCTTGAAAACGATGAAAGTGAGCGTCGGTGGATAATCGATGAAAAGGTTTCTTTAGCCTTCATCTTTCAAGGTGTCGGACGTTTCGCTCGTCATCCGAGAAGCTTCGTCAGCTCACTAAAATTTGCTCAGAGTGAACGCTGGCTGAATGACTGCCGCTGCTCACCCGCGCAAAAGAAATCCTATGGCTGTAAAGTGTCCTTGAGAGTTTTGAAAGGCGATTCGAAATTAAATGTATTCTTCTTCTTCTTCTTCTTTTTCTTCTTTTTCTTCTTCTTCTTCTTCTTCTTCTTCTTCTTCTTCATCTAGCTAGTAGATGGATAGATAATAGCCATCTTTTTCTTCTTTTTCTTTTTTCTTCTTCTTTTTTCTTCTTCTTCTTCTTCTTCTTCTTCTTCTTCTTCTTCTTCTTCTTCTTCTTATTATTATTATTATTATTATTATTATTATTAATATAAGTCCCTGCTCTACGCTTGGGGAGGAGCAGTGGACAACTCCCCGAAGCTAATCTGATTACTTCTTTTGTTTTGACTGATTATGTTCTATGCCTGGCCCTGATTGCCCCATTTGCTCTGGTATCACCTAATAATAATAATAATAATAATCATCATCATCATCATCATCATCATATTATTATTATTATTATTATTATTATTATTATTTATTATTAATAATAATAATCATCATCATCATATTATTATTGTTATTATTATTATTAATCATCATCATCATATTATTATTATTAATACTATTAATAATAATAATAATAATAATAATAGTAATAATAATAATAATAATAATAATAATAATACATTTCATTTCTCAGCGCCTTTCAAAACTCTCAAGGACACTTTACAGTCACAGGATATTTTTTCTGCAGGTGAGCAGCGGCAGCCACTCAACCCGGAAGTAACATATCATCAGCATGACTAAGCCTTAGTGGTCACGATCTAAGACGTCTGTTATAAGCACGATCCAAATTGAACCTGAAACCACCATGGCAATTTAGTGAAGGGGTTTTTCAATTTGCAGCACAATTTTAGTTCGCTGACAAAGCTTCTCGGATGACGATTGAAACATCCGACACCTTCAAAGAAGTACAGATGACGGCTGAAGAAACCTTTTCATCGATGGACAATTTCCTGTACGACAGAGCTTACACAGACGTGTAGGTGGCTAAGAAAAAGCATGACTCACCTTCCATATGAGCAGCAGGATGAGAGCCAGGAAGGGAATGAAGAGTAAAGACAGAAGACTTCGTTCCACGACCTCGGGAAGCATACGTGCTTCTTGCTCTGTAAAAAAAAAACAGTGATATTTTAGTCACGTCGACACAAGAAGCTAACACATTAAAAAAAAAAAAAAGGGATCATCAAATATGTAATTATATAACTTTATTTATTTATTTCGACATTTATTTTAATTGTCTGGCAAAGGAGAAATGTCCAAATTGCAACGGCAAATTTATGAAAGGAAGAGAGTAGAAGAACCATCTTGAAGTCATAAAAAAAAAAAAAAATCATATCCGCTGTTCTGAATAATAAATAACAATAAGAATTCTATTTAGAGGGGCCAAATCATAGCGATTAATTTAGATTAATTAACCACACAGCTTTTAAATGCATTAGTTTCAATTTGATTATATCTGACTGCAGCATATAATGAATAAATTAATTACATTTTTAGCTCATTAATTACTTATTTTTAAATTAATGAATGCCAATCCAATTTATTTAATTCATTAAATAGAAAATTAAAAAGTAATGAACTGACTCGCTGCCATCCCCGAATTAATTCGGGAATTGAAAAGTGTGACGTTGAGATCCATTCCCGAATTTGTGCGAGTTTTGTTTTGTTTTTTTTCTTGCGTGGGGTGCTGATAAAGCGCTGGTCAGACCTCTGGCAATGTTTTTTTTTTTTTTCCCCTTCCACCATGGGGCAGCATTTGCCTTTACTCCATGTTTAGTGCCTTGTTACAATTTCAGCTGTTGTTAAAGCGCTATATAACTCAATATGCATTGTATTTTGGACAGCCGCCCTCATTTCAAGCTTGTATAACTCCCGACCCATATAACTTAGGAATGAACTTTTTTTTTTTTTTTTGCTGATGAAAGAAGAGCATCTCAGGTTTCTAACGCTGCGTTGAATGTTTATGCCGTCCTAAAACTCAATATTCTGTGGGTTCTGCAATATAAATGAAATGTATTATTATATTATTTGAGTGAAAATGACAAAAACCCTGGCACTGGAGTGGCCACATTTTTGCACATTATCTGGCAGTGAATGAGTGAAGTACAAATGTTTTTGTGTCGTTTTTTTTTCTTATTGGGAGACACATCAGAAAATTTGTTGTCATTTTCTAGCGTAGGCCGGAACCGATTAATTCCATTTCCATTTGTTTTAATAGGAAAAGCTGATTCAAAAGATGAATGGATGATTCTCACACCTTGAAGCACTGAATTAGTTCATTGAATAAAAATGATTACAATAAATAAAAAAACAACCCCAGCATTGATACCCACATTTGAAAACTGCAACATTTATTTACCTATTTATTCATCATTTAATTAATTAATTTAGGCATTTGTTTACATCTATATTCATGTATTTGTTTATGTATTTATTCATTTATTCATTATTTATGTATATTTATGTATTCATTTAGTATTCATGTATTTAGTCATTTAATTAATTAGTTTGTATGTTTGTTTACATACATATTGTATTTGTTTATGTATTTATGGACTGTAAAATACGTACAATCGCAGTTAATCAATTTGGTTCTATGAATCTGTTATTCTGGGTTGAGTGCACGATGGCGCATGTGGCTGCCACTGCTCACCCACAGAATAACTCATCCAGTGACTGTAAAGTGACCTTGAGAGTTTTGAAAGGCGCTTATAAATTAAATGTATTATTATTATTATTGTTATTATTATTATTATTATTATTAGCTCGAAAGAAATCCTCATTTTAAAACTGTTTGTTTATTTTATCATTTGGCTTTTAAACAATGATTACATTTTGTTGTATGAAATGTGTTTGTAATTCTGTGAAGCCCAATATGTGCCAGATCAAAAAAAACAAAAATAGCTGCCTGGCTGTGCCTGACTAAAAGTCATTAGTTTCCCTATTGATATTTTTATGGGATGAAGAAATCCTCTTCCCCTAATGTTTTGATTTGTATTGACTAGAAAATGTCCTAAACCAATATTTATTTCTGTTTGAACTCACAAATCACGAACATTTTGCATGTTTAACATTTTCATCACAGCTCACTTTGAGGTTTAAAACAGTTCCTGTGAGGTTGTGAGAAGCAACGTGGCGTTCTAGTTTACTAATGATATTTTTATGCAAGTTTAGTTAATTCCATTCATTTGATCTTATGTTATGTGAGAAGTTCAAAGGTTTTTAAAAGAAACTAAAATTCCTGGGACAGTAAAATCATTTCGGAGGACGGATTTTTTAAGGCACCAAATGTTCCATCATAATCTTTCACACATACCAGCTGGACTGGTTTCGCAGCTCGGTGCTAACACATCACACACACACACACACACACACACACACACACACACACACACACATTCCTGTTTCAGCTGTTTTGTGAGGTCCGGATAACTCCAGATAAGGAGCGAGGACCACCGTTGCTGATAAGTTTAGAGAAGAACCAGTGTTCCATTTGAGCACTAAATGTCACCGCATTTCTCATTTTAACTTCTTTAAAAACAAAGCAATAAAAGGTGGACTTGAAACTGAAATAACAGTAGGAGTGAGTTTTCTGAATGGGTACATTCAAAGTCCTCACCCATGTAGTGATTTTGGTTAAAATATCGTTTTTCTTTTTGTGGTATGAACTTTTTCTTCTCATTAACCATGCGCACGCACACACACACACACACACACACACACACACACACACACACACACACACACACACACACACACACACACACACACACACACACACACACACACAGTGAATAAAAAGTGTCTGTATCCAAGTGAAATGAAAATACACACCAAAACATTTTGGGTGAATTTGTGAGGACCTCTCTGAAACTTTAACAGATGCATATAAAGACCCTCTAGAAGCCTCTAGAATGAAAAACTTTTGAGGACCGGCCAAAAGGTCCTCACTTGTCAAAAATGTCCTCACTACGTATGGTCTAAAATGTTAGTGGTCCTCACAAGACTAATCATACAAACGCACACACACTTGAAAGAGTTGAACATACAAGACAATGAGAGCAAGGTACCTGTTTGGCAGTCTATGGATGCGGCACAGTCTGAAATTTTACTGCTGGGCGACGGTAAGCCTATAAAACAAGCAC
Source organism: Hippocampus bargibanti (assembly GCF_051943395.1). Classification (NCBI taxonomy): domain Eukaryota; kingdom Metazoa; phylum Chordata; class Actinopteri; order Syngnathiformes; family Syngnathidae; genus Hippocampus; species Hippocampus bargibanti. Next base: position 4,439,371 of record NC_142738.1, on the reverse strand, counting down.
AGAGGAGAGACACTTGTCATTAGATTTACAAAAAAAATGCGAGATTCATCCGATCATCTTTCAAATCATCTTTTCCTATTAAAACCAATGTAAATCGAATTAATCGGTTCCAGCCTCCGCTAGATTTTTTTTCTGATGTCTCCCAAGTTAAAAAAAAAATGACACAAAAACATTTGTACTTAACTCATTTACTGCCAGACGTGCAAAAATGTGTGCATTCCAGTGCCAGGGTTTTTGTCATTGTCACTCAAATAATAATAATAATACATTCCTTTCCTTTTCCTTTCATTCCTTTGCTGCTGTGAAATGTAAATTTCTCCAAAAGGCAAATCCAATCCAATCCAATAATAATTAATAATACATTTAATTTAATTTACCCAAGGACACTCTACAATAAAAACAACAATACATAAAACAATAAAACCATGAATAAAATAATAAAATAGCAGATTAAACTAGACCATCAAAGCAAGTTTGAGGTGGGTTTTGAGGTGAGATTTGAAAGTAGGAAGGGAGTCAATTTTACGGATGTTGTGTGAAAGTGAGTTCCAGAGTTTGGGAGCAGAGCGGCTGAAAGCTCTGCACCTCATCGTGGTGAGACGGGCAGAGGGCATACAGTGACTGTAAAGTGTCCTTGAGAGTTTTGAAAGGCGCTTATAAATGAAATGTATTATTATTATTATTATTATTATTATTATTATTATTATTATTATTATTATCGAGTGAACGCTGGCGCGAATGGCTGCCAATGCTCACCAGCACAAAAAATTCTTGACTGTAAAGTGTGCTTGGGAGTTTTGAAAGACGCTTACAAATTAAATGTATTATTATTATTATTATTATTATTATTATTATTATTATTATAAACAATCAAAATGGCTGAAACGAAAAAAAAAAACATGTCCGCCAAGATGTGTTCTCTAAGCATCACCCAAAGCAAGCTAGGCGTGTGACGCATTTGTAACGTTGGCGTTTTTTTTGACGCCGTGGTGCCAGCAAAATTGTTTTGTCGACAAGTAAAACATCAACATTTGATTTGGCGGAGACAAAAGTTCTCCGTTCCCAAAATAACTTTCCCACATGGCTCAAAACGCAGTCGTTCAGAGTTCAACAAACAACGTTGTGGAAAAATATGCCTAGAAAAGTCAAATCAAGGAGGCTGATGGGAAATTTGAACTGATGTCAGCGCTGTCAACAGCTCGTACATTAGCTTGGCTTTTTTTTTCATGACAGCAGTCGGATGATAACATGAAAGTTAAGGTTAAAAAAAATAAATCATGTTAAAAACATTACAGTGATGTGATACCTTTGCTTACAAACTCAATTGGTTTCCAGAGTGTGTAAGGCGAAAAGTGTGTATCCCAAAAAATAATTTCCCATAGGAAACCATTAAAATGAGAATAATCCGTTCCCAGGTCGCCATAAAACATAATTTTTGACTTTCTAATTTTCTAACTACACAAAATATACCTTATTGTTTGTATAATAAATGTGCTATGGTATTATAATTAAATAAATAAACTGTACTGTATTTAAAAGTCATTTTATTTACCTTTGTGATGGTGGTTGATGGCTTGATGGAATGGAGTGGTCGGTTTCATCAGCATTAAACACTTGATGAGGAACGTAGCCTTCTTCTTTCACCATCTTGAGGAATGATCCCTTGTCGATGCTTTCTCTGCGATAATTTTACCTAGTTCCTCATCAATTGTGTTCTGTTTAGCTGGGTTCATAGGTTTTTGCATCAAATGTACAGATGGCTTGTGCGGGTTGTTTGTGGAGCCTGATTGATGGGATATTTTAACCTTCCAGTCTACACTCTGCTTTTGAACTACCAAAGTTGAACCGAGTCCAAATTGTTTTCTATCCATTTTCTCACCATTTCACTTTTGTTTTTTTTTTTACTTTTGTTTTGCGCCTGCGTTCTTGACCAATCATTAGCTAGCTCATTAGCTCACTAGTTCTTTTGCTCGCTAGCTCTTTAGCTTGCTAGCTCGTGAGATCTTTAGCTCGCTAGCTCACTAGCTCTCTCACTCATTAGCTGGCTAGATCTTTAGCTCACTAGCTCTGTAGCTCACTAGCTGTTTAGCTCTCTAGCTCTCTTGCTCGCTAGCCCTGTCGCTCACTAGCCCTCTCACTTGCTAGCTCTAGCTTGCTAGCGCTCTAGCTTGCTAGCCCTCTCGCTCACTAGCCCTCTCACCCGCTAGCCCTCTAGCTCGCTAGCCTTCTAGCTAGCTTGCTAGAGTCTTGGAATATTATGACAGGCAGCTAGCTAGTATCGATTGTGTATCGTGTGCTAGTAATATGAGAAGTTATAAGCCTATTTTTGATTTTTTTTTTTTTTGTTTTGGGGGGGGTGCTAACAGTACGGGGAAAACATTACGTAACAAGAATAACGAAATATGATTGCACCACAGCCATGGTACTTTTTCCAAGCATGGATGAGCGTTCACAAACCTTTTAAATATTGTTCTGTTTGCGTGTAGGGCGTCGTGGGGCAGGGAGGAGGCTCGCAGTCGTCCGAGTCGTCTCTGTGTTGCGCGCTGGCCAGAAAGTCGGACACAAACTCAAAGTATTGCTCGGTGGGCCACCGCTCCTCACGGTAGTGGCACTCAAAGTCGTACATGACCACCTCCTGCAAGAAACAATCAGTTTAGCAAACTCACATTTAAAGGACAACCGACGTCTCCGGACAAGTTGTGTCCGTAATTTGTAAAATGGCTTCAAATGACTTCTACTGAGTGTATTTTACAAAGATTCCATCACATATAGCTATATTTTACGTTTAAGACTCGTGCTGAATATTCAGGAAGTCTTGTTTTTGAGTTGGTGACGAGTCCGTACGTGACGTCACTGAAGGAACGCCCCTGACCAAAAAAAGGACACATTGTAGCAGTCCTTCCATCACGTCAATATATTTTGCTGTACTTGTTTGGTCTGAAAACCTCATGTTGCACCCAAAAGCCGGCAGAAGAGGGTGACCAAGTTCCATATAAGGAATTTATCAGCCTATGGAAACGGGCTGATTAATTCCTCACATGGAGCTTGGTCGCCATTTTCTGCCTCTTTTTTGGTGATCCATTTCCCTCCAATGTTGCCTCAAAATGGCACATATAATTCTTTAATCAATTGCAAACATGTATGTTTTCCTCTTCAGAACTATTTGAATCATATTCATAACTGAATGTGTAACAAGAAAGCATATTCTCCGAATCTGAAGCCATTGTTTTGATTCTAGAGCAAGGCAAGACGTCTTGGCGTGACGTCACGAACAAGGGGGCGGGACCTTCTGAAACTGGCCACTTCCGGTTTCAATTTTTTGCAGTCTCAGAACACTTTAAGTCATTTTTATTGGTGTTTTGCATTTGACTAAAAACATCAGCCTGCGTGTTTTGGGTATTTTAGATGCTAGAAAACGTTTTTCTGATGTCAGTTAGGAAACAAAAAAGTTAGGTCGGTTGTCCTTTAAATACATCACAAATACTTTTCGTTTCATTTTGTTTCGAGGGATCTCCAATATTTTCAAAGGTGCTTTGAAATAAAATGTATTATTATTATTATTATTATTATTATTATTATTATTATTATTATTATTATTATTATTATTATTATTGATGAAAAGGCTTCTTCAGCCGTCATCTGTACTTCTTTGAAGGTGTCGGACGTTTCGCTTCTTATCCAAGAGCTGGCCCTGATTGCCCCATTCGCTCTGGTATCACCTCATCAGAATGTATTTTGTTTTTCTACTTCTTCCTTTCCTTTCCATCACTTTCCTGCTGTGAAATGTCAATTTCTCCACTGCGAGACTATTCATTATTAATTCATTTCATTTCTAAGCGCCTTTCAAAACTCTCAAGGTCACTTTACAGTCACATAATCCGTTTTCCTGCGGGTGAGAAGCGGCAGCGTTCACTCAACAACCCGGAAGTAACTCAAATAGATAGAAAGCTAGCCAGCTATTAATGGCTAATCCAATCCAATCCATGCCCCCTTTTAGCATTCCCAGATGTGCTAGCTACCCTAGCCTGTGCCAAGAAAACATCCTCGTACCATCACAGATGCTAACATTTGTACTTTACGTTCATCACATCCCAGATGGTTCTTCTCCTCTTTGGCCCAATGTGTCTTCATTATGCATTATTTTCAAAGACAATTTGAAATGTGGGCTCGTCAGACCACAGCTCACATATTTAGTAATAGTTGGCGACGGTTCTGGATGTATGACTTTGGCTTTGCGTGATTTTGAAGAATTTTAACATTTGTCCATGTAGTGACGAGTTATGTGAACAGAAGATACGTCTGTGTAAGCTCTCAGTCGTACCGTGAATAGAAGATGGCTTTCTTTTGTTAGCGCACATAGCAATGGGCTTTCAACAATGACGCTGGTGTGGCTGCAGTGAAGCCTGAAGGTTTGCCCTGTCACGCTCATTCCGTGTCGGTGTTCGGCCTCGCTGCATTGCGTGCAGGAGGTTTGTCGGGGTTGTGTAAATCTTTTGATGAGGTTGTGGACCGTAGATGATGAATTCCTTGAAATTTGAATGCGGAGAAAAGTTGTTCTTGAACGGAGACGTCAAGTGACTTGACTTTGAGGCGTGTTCAATTGATAACCGTATAGGCCAAATAGGATTTGAAAAACATTGTTTTATTGATGTTTGTTTATTTAATTATTTACTTATGCATTTATTTATCTATCTATTTATTTATTTCCTTACTTATTTATTTATTTTTATATGATTCCCTCATTCATGTTTAATAAATTAGCAAAAAAATGTAAAACGTTATTTATTTATTCATGTATTTATTTAATTGTTTGTTTACTGTTATATGATTCCCTCATTTATGTTTAGTACATTAGAAAAATGTAAACCATTATTTATTTATTTATTTTTACGGGATTCCTTCATTTATGTATAAATAAATTCGCAAAAAAAAAGTACATTTATTTATTTATTTGTGCTTGTTTATTGTTATATGATTCCCTCATTTATGTTTAGTAAATTCGAAAAATGTAAACCATTACTTATTTATTTTATTTATATTATAAGAGATTCCCTCATTTATGTTTAATAAATTAGCAAAAAAAAAATGTAAACCATTATTTATTTATTTGATTTATTTTTACGGGATTCCCTCATTTATGTTTAATAAATTAGCACAAAAAAATGTAAACCTTTATTTATTTTATTTATTTTTACGGGATTCCCTCATTTATGTTTAATAAATTGGCAAAAAAAAAATGTAAACCATTATTTATTTATTTGATTTATTTTTACGGGATTCCCTCATTTATGTTTAATAAATTAGCAAAAAAAAAAAAAAGTAAACCATTATTTATTTATTTGATTTATTTTTACGGGATTCCCTCATTTATGTTTAATAAATTAGCAAAAAAAAAAATGTAAAACATTATTTATTTGTTTGTTTACTGTTATATGATTCCCTCATTTGTGTTTAATAAATTAGAAAAATGCATACCATTATTTATTTTATTTAGTTTATTTAGTTTAATTGTTTTATTTATTTATTTATTTATTTACTTATTTATTGTTGTAGCATTCCCTCATTTATGTTTAATAAATTAGCAACAAAATGTAAAACATTATTTATTTATTTGTTTGTTTACTGTTATCTGATTCCCTCATTTATGTTTAATAAATTAGAAAAATGTAAACATTTATTTATTTATTTATTTATATTTATTTATTTATTTATTTATTTATTTGTTTGTTTCATTTGGGTTTAATAAATTAGGGAATAAATGTAAAACATAATTTATTTATTTATTTGTTTATTTATTTAGTTGTTTATTGTTATATGATTCCCTCATTTATGTTTCATGAATTAGCAAAAAAATGTAAACCATTATTTATTTAATTTATTGTATTTGTATTGTATTGTATTATTCTTTATTTTCTTATATTCACAGCCTTTCAACTTTATCGGAATTGGTGATTTGCAAAAAGAAATCATGGGGAGAGAAAAATAATAATAATAATAATTGAAATGAACAAGTCTTACCACGGAGCCCATGTTGAGCCGTAGCTCTTGGAGCATTTGTATAAATATGCTAATGTCTTTTCTGTTGGACGAAATGTTGCCAAACTTGTGCGCTAAGTCTTGTAAACTCTCCTCCAGGTAGAAAACGTTGAGCTTGACCCAGCACATTCCACCCTAAAAAAGAAACAAACAACAACAAAAAAACAATTGACGCAGAAACATGCGAACGGCGACAAACATAACTTTTCAATGGATCAATAGCTATTTTTTTTCATCTTTTTATTTCTTTTCTGAACGTTTGTCTATTTAATGCTGGTGCATGTGGCTGCCGCTGCTCACTCACAGAAAAACTGATATTGTGACTGTAAAGTGACCTTGAGAGTTTGGAAAGGCGCTTAGAAATTAAATGTATTATTATTATATGAAGCCAACTAGTTATCTAGCTAGCTAACTAATAGATAGCTAATAGATAGCCAGCTAACTAGCGAATAGCTAGCTAGCTGGCTGGATGGATAGGTAATAGATAGCCAGCTAGATAGCCAGATCGCTAATAGCTAGCAAATAATAATAATAATAATGATGATAATATTAATAACACATTTCATTTATAAGCGCCTTTCAAAACTCTAAAGGTCACTTTTCAGTCACAGGATAGGTTTTTCTGTGGATGAGCAGTGGCAACCACACATGCCAGCGTTCAGTCAACTAAAATAGAAAGCTAGCTAATAGATAGCCAGTACATCGACAGCTAGCCAGCTAACTATATAACTAATAGATAACCAGCCTGATAGCTAGCTAGCCAGCCAAATAGCTAATAGATACCTAATAGATAGCTAATAGATAGCTAATAGATAGCAATTACATCGCAAATAGATAGCCAGCGAAATGAACTCCAGCATATAAAAAAAAAACATTTGCGAATTTACTTTGTTAGCATGAAAATGTATCAATGCAATTTTTGACCTTGCATCTTTAACTCATTCCCTTCCTTTCCCGACTTTATTCTGGACTTGAAAACCATGACGTGAAGCGCCATTCCCGAATTTGTTTGGGTTTTGTTTTGTTTTTTTCTTGGAGGGGGCCGATACAGTGCTGGTCAGCCCTCTAGCAATGTTTTACCCTCCCACGAGGGGGCAGTATTTTCCTTTTGTCCATGTTAGCACTTTGCTATGTAAATCAATTATATTTTGTACAACCACCCCCATTTCAAGTTCAGATAACTCCCGACCCATATAACTTAGGAATTAACTTTTTTTTCTGATGAAAAAAGAAAGTCTAAGGTTTCTTAACGCAGAATTGAATGTTTATGTAGTCCTAAAACTCAGTATTCTGTGGGTCCTGCAATTTGAGTGAAAATGACAAAAACCCTGCCACTGGTATGCACACATTTATGCACATCGTCTGGCAATGAATGAGTTAATTTCATATCACTTCATATAACCTTTTAGAGAGATTATGACTCCTCTGAATATGATGTGATTTTCTTCATACAAATCTGCTCGCCAATGTTGCAACATCATTCCAAGTGATTTCAGTGGTGGAAAAGGGACAAAAATAAATAAATATAACATACTAAAATAGAAACATACCTCTTCTTTCGGAACGTAATGTACAGGAATTTTGTAGTCTTTGGGAATATTATGTTTCTGTGGAAGAAACAAGGCACGCAAGCAATGTGAACATTGGAATGCAAACAAAAATGGACATAAATGCCGAAACAGATTACAAGGCTGTCAAGTAAGTTTCTTTGAAGCAACCATTGTCAAGGTCTTTGTGTATCTAATTATCGTACTAATTACGTTGAAGCTCAGTGACTTCTTAAAGCAACGGCGCACAATTAGAAGCAGATGTTCTTTGTGAGTCACAAGGCATTGTTCTCACCGCTTCGTGGACAGCAATTAATTCTTGTATTTTATTTGGGTTAAAAGGAGGCCATTTTAAAGTTGGTATTTCCCTCATTTTTTTTTTATTTTATTTTGATGCAATGTATCGTTTTCTGAATCCTGATTGGTTAAAGGACCGTAGACCAATGTCAACAGTCTCATCGTTGTGGAACCCAAGGCCAGATGTGCTAGATCACAGGTGTCAAAGTCAAGGCCCGCGGGCCAAATCCGGCCCGCCACATCATTTTATTCGGCCGGCGAAAGCAAATCAAACTTGTTAAATTCCATGATGATTGCTAAAATGTGAGCCAAAATTTCATATTTTTGGATGTCAACCACAATAAAAGTCATTATTCTTGACTTCAGATTTGAAAACGAGTTATTCATTAATTTGCTGTGTGCTCTATATGTAATATTTGAAGGGATTTAAACATTTTAATGGGTTGCCCAAATTCATAACGGCCCTCGAGAGGAAACCATAACTACAATGTGGCCCGCGGCAAAAAAATGACTTTGACACCCCTGTCCTAGATGAAGCTGACAGTTTAACTTGCTGTGTCTGTTGAACTGATTGACCCTAGGTTGTCTGTGCTTCAATTGTGTATTCAGTCTCACATGTTGGCTAAGCATATAACAGCCTGACACTTTTAAATATGATAACTTCTTATTATGTCTAATCTCTACCACCAAGTCAAAAAAATAATACCTAAATCAAAAAAAAAAGAAAATATTTGTTTCTTGTGATTTTTTTTTCATAAAAATTTGCAATTGTCATCGAACTTTGAAAAAGTTACATGACATAGAAGGCCTTGACATCAAATGACCACATTAAAGGACAACCGACGTCTCCGGACAAGTTGTGTCCATAATTTGTAAAATGGCTTCAAATGACTTCTACTGAGCGTATTTTAATAAGATTCCACCGCATATAGCTATATTTTACGTTTTAAGACTCCCTCTGAATATTCAGGAAGTCTTGTTTTTGAGTTGGTGACGAGTCTGTACGTGACGTCACGAAAGGACCGCCCCCTGACCGAAAAAGACACATTGTAGCAGTCCTTCCATCAGGTCAATGTATTTTGCTGTACATGTTTGGTCTGAGAACCGTGTTGTACCCAAAAGCCTCCAGAAGAGGGCATCAAAGCTCCATATAAGGAATTTATCAGCCTGTGGAAACGGAGGTGGCCACTGGAGGTCACCATTTTGTGCCTCTTTTTCATGGGTGAGAGAGTTTCCCTCAATGTTGCCTCAAAATGGCACATATAATTCTTTAATCGATTGCAAACATGTATGCTTTCCTCTTCAGAACTATTTGAATCATATTCATAACTGGATGTGTACCAGGAAAGCATATTCTCCGAATCTGAAGCCATTGTTTTGATGAACAAGCAATGCAAGACGTCTTGGCGTGATGTCACGAACTGGGGGCGGGACTTTCTGAAAATGCCCAATTCGCAGCTCAATTTTTTTGCAGATTTTGGACACTTTAAGTCATTTTTATTGGTGTTTTGCATTTGACTAAAAATATCATACTGCGTGTTTTGGGTATTTTAGATGCTATAAAACGTTTTTCTGATGTCAGGTAGGAAACAAAAAAAATGGTGTCGGTTGTCCTTTAAGTCTAACACCGTTAGGGGTGGAAAAAATGGCGACAAAAGTAACATTGTTGTGAATGCAAAATGTGACAAATTTAACTGACTGGAACGAAATTCTGGACTGCAAAAGTTTGAAAGCGGGATGATCATAAAACTAGAAGTCTGTTATTTTTTTTGTTTTGGATGAAAGTAGCTTACCAAAATCGAGAGTCTCGACACGTCATCTGTCACTGGGTTGACGTCAAATTTACTTGAATGCACCCCGAACGTGATCAGCAGCAGTAAATGGACACAGACGCGTATCCGAATCTGACGGAGAAACAAACCAAGAGCACTTGTGTCAGTATTTCAACTTGTCAGGTCACATGAGCCGGGAGTCCATCCTGTTCCAATTATGCTTAAAAGAGGCTGCTGTTCTAAGAATAGAGACAATTGAGGAAAATATGCAGCAGGCCTCACTGAGATGGTTCACACACACACACACACACACACACACACACACACACACACACACACACACACACACACACACACACACACACACACACACACACTCACATACATGTAAAATAATTGTATAACAGTAAAGTCATAAGATTCGGTAAAAGAAGTCCTGACAAAGTGACACAAAAAAAAAGATTATTATGAAGGAAAAAATAGGCTTTCAATGACACAAGAAAATCAAGTCGATCCCCGTTTAACATTTGTATACCGATAACCTCCCCATTTCAAAGTCCCGATTTCACGTACAATGATACCTTGGCTCACGAACTTAATTGGTTCCCAAACAGAGTGTGTAAGGCAAAGTGTGTATCCCAAAAATTAATTTCCCATAGGAAACCATTACAATGAGAATAATCCGTTCCCAGGTCCTCATAAAACATAATTTTCTTCTACTTTCTAAGATCCTAAGCCTTAAAACTACACAAATTATACCTTATTTTATGTATAATAAATTTGCTATGGTATTATAATTAAAGAAATAAATTGTACTGTATAATAAACTTTATAAATAAACTTATTTACCTTTGTGATGGTTGATGTCTTGATGGAATGGAGTGGCCGGTTTCATCAGCATTAAATACTTGACGAGGAACGTAACCTTCTTCTTTCACCATCTTGAGAAATGATCCCTTCTAGGTGCTTTCTCTGCCATAATTTTATCTAATTCCTCATCAATTGTGTTCTGTTGAGCTGGGTTGATAGCTTTTTGTATCAATTGTATGGATGGCTTGTGCGGGTTATTTGTGGAGCCTGATTGATGGGATATTTTAACCTTCCAGTCTACACTCTGCTTTGGAACTACCAAAGTTGAAACAAGTCCAAATTTCACTGTTTTCTATCCATTTTCTCACCATTTCACTTTTGTTTTTTTTTTACTTTTGTTTTGCGTCTGCGTTCTTGCGACTTGTTTGTGGAGCCTGATTGATGGGCTATTTTAACCTTGCAGTCTACATTCTGCCTTTGAACAATCAAAGTTGAAACTCTCTCACTGTCGTCTGCCTGTCCCTTTAATGTTTAAACCACCTCCCCTCACTGCTGCGTTCTTGACCAATCGCGTGGCTTTAACCCACGACTGGGGGCAGGGAATAGAGGAGCAAAACAAGCCGGCTGCCATTTTCTTGTCAGGAGAATGGGCTCGTTCGCGAACAATACAAAACTCATTGTGGCAACTCCGTGTGTATCCCGAAAAATACTTCGTATGCCAAGGTAAAATTTACATAAATTTAACGTTCGTAAAAAGTTCGTAAGCCAAGGGGTTCGTAAACCAAGGTATCACTGTATGTAGTACAGACAGAGGTATCACTGTATAACAAAACTGGGGTTGAAAAACATGATGTCACAGGATGAATGAGAGTGATCAAAATATCAAACATTAAAATCCAAAACTAATCGCTGGACAGGTAATCCAGACGGCCCATTTATCAGGCTGACATTTTGTTGTGGCGCCATGACGGCGTATCATTGCGCATTCGAGTTCAACTTTTCTCAGATGACAATTAAAGGACAACCGACATCTCCAGACAAGTTGTGTCCATAATTTGTAAAATCTCTTCAAATCACGTCTACTGAGCACATTTTACAAAGATTCCACGGCATATAGCTATATTTTACATTTTGAGACTGGCGCTGAATATTCAAGAAGTCTTGTTTTCGAGTAGATGACGATGCAGGTCAGGAACGCCCCTGACCGAGAAAGCGACACACAATGCATTTTGGGTAATTTGTTTGGTCTGAAAACTTCATGTTGATGTGTGTTGATGGCGAAATTAGAAGGAAAACACATAAATAACGCAATGGTGAATCGTTGCGTGTTGCACCAAGACTCCTATTTGATACTAGTTGACACAAATTCCCAGCAGACAAATCAGCCCATTTCCAACGGAGCTCGGGCGCCATCTTGTGCATTTTCTGGGACGCTACATTTGAGTCCAGACGCCTCAAAATGACACAGAAGGACTTCTTTAATTGATTGCAAACATTTATGCTTTCCTCTTCAGAACTATTTGAATCATATTCATAACTGGATGAGTAACAAGAAAACATCTTCTCCGAATCTGAAGCCATTGTTTTGGATCTAGAACAAGGCAAAACGTCCTGGCGTGATGTCACGAACAAGGGGGCGGGACCTTATAAAACTCGCCATTTCCGGGATCATTTTGAAGTAGTTTTGGGACACTTTAACTCATTTTTATTGGTGTTTTGCATTTGACTAAAAATATTAGCCTGCGTGTTTTGGGTATTTTAGAAGCTATAAAACGTTTTTCGGATGTCAGTTGGGAAACAAAAAAAATGGTGTCGGTTGTCCTTTAATAGTTAGATAATCCGCAAAGTGCAAATCGTTCCAATCAGATATTTCCAAAACCACAATCCCATGTCAACAGACATGTCACAAGACATCCGTCGCTTTAAGCAAAACAAATTCATGTAGTTCCTAAAAATGATACACAGAACCCTGGTGAGTGAAGTTTTGCTTTTTTTTTCACGCGTGCGGATTACAAAATATGATCTTGTCAAAATCTTGTCATACAAGAACAATTGCTTTTTAAAGCAAGTATGCGGCAAGAGGCGTGGTTGGACAATTTCCCTTCACACCTTCGGGATTGTATAATTGCCCTTTACACAGGCATGGTCCTGTCTCTGGAAATTGTCCCGCTTGACTTTCTTCCTCAATTCCATTGAAGGCGTAGTAAATCGACGATTTTAGCCACCTCAGCCTTTTACATAGAACCAATCAGGCATTTGTAAGCCCACCCCTTTGTTTTAAATAAAATGCAATACACAACTCATCCACTAGGGGTGAAAATGATGTAGTAATAATAAAAGTCGGAATTCAGAGTTAAAAGTCGGAATTCAGAGTTAAATGTGTGTGCGGTACTTCCGGGTTGAGTGACCGCTAGTGCGTCTGGCTGCCGCTGCTCACCCGTAGAAAAACATTTTTGGTCTTATGCTGTAAAATGTCCTTGAGAGTTTTGAAAGGCGCTAACGAATTGCATGTATTATTATTATTAATAATAACCACTCACTTTGCTATCACTTTGCTGCTGTGAAATGTAAATTTCTCCACTGCGAGACTAATAAAGGCAAATCCAAATAATAATATTAATAATAATAATAATAATAATAATAATAATAATAATAATAATAATAATAATAATATAATAATAATACAGTTCATTTATAAGCGCCTTTCAAAACTCTCTAGGTCACTTTACAGTCACAGGATAAATAAATACATAAATAAATGTGAATTTGTAAATTTGTAAATAAATATGCAAATGCACAAATACGTGGATGAATAAATAAATTACTAAATAAATAAATAAACAAATAAATACATAAATGTGAATTTGTAAATAAATATGCAAATGCACAAATACATAGACAAATTAATGAGTGAATAAACAAACAAATAAATAAATACATGTGAATTTGTAAATACTTATGCAAATGCATAAATACATCGATAAATTAATGAGTGAATAAATAAATAAATTTGAATTTGTAAATTTGTAAATACATATGCAGATGCACAAATACATAGACAAATGAATGAATAAATAAATAAATGTGAATTTGTAAATAATTATGCAAATGCATAAATACATAGATAAATTAACGAGTGAATAAATAAATAAATGTGAATTGTTGAATTTGTAAATAAATATGCAAATGCACAAATACGTGGCTAAAAATATATTACTAAATAAATTACTAAATAAATAAATTTGAATTTGTAAATTTGTAAATAAATATGCAAATGCACAAATACATAGACAAATGAATGAATAAATAACTAAATAAATGTGAATTTGTAAATAATTATGCAAATGCATAAATAAATATTGTTCAAACAACAATTAAAATAACTACAAAATACACAATGAGCAGATAATTTATTTTTTCTCCCAAAAAAACCGCTCCTGCAAATGGATTTTTAATTTTTTTTTACTGAATTCACCAGTTTATTCTTCGCTCGTCGTACAAGCAAAACGACAAGATCAAATCAGTTGTTGTGATTTCGAGCAAACCATTTCAGCGACTTTATAAAACCCAAAATGGTCAAACGGCATCAATATCATTGGTGACAAAAATATTTGATAAATATATCAACATCGGATATTGATAAATATCCGATGTTGTTCCCGGGATCTGTTGCAACCATTGATACGGGAGGACTTTTTTAATCAATTGCGAACATGTATGCTTTCTTCTTCAGAACTATTTGAATCGTATTCATAACTGGATGAGTAACAAGAAAGCATCTTCTCCGAATCTGAAACTCGGCATCTCTGAGGTCATTTTGAAGTAGTTTTGGGACACTTTAACTCATTTTTATTGGTGTTTTGCATTTGACTAAAAATATCATACTGCGTGTTTTGGGTATTTTAGATGCTAGAAAACGTTTTTCTGATGTCAGTTAGGAAACCAAAAAATGGTGTCGGTTGTCCTTTAATGTCAGCAAGTCTCCCACGCTGACCTGAGAACCGCTAAACAGAACGGCTAATCGCTCACGCTATTTGCTTTTATTTCTCTATTTTGACTTTTTGAACAATTTTGAATGAGGGAATGTCGTAACACTGTAACAACATTCCCTCGATAAGCATCCAAGCAACCTCACCCACTCAACTGGCTTCTTTCACATCAATCTAAATTGAAGCTTGAGAGCTAGCGGCTGTTTGGTCGAGTTCCATTTTGGAAAGCATTTCCGGACCACCGGCGGTGGCGCCTCCCTGAGGCCTGCTCGCATCCCATCGGTTGCGACATGAAGCGAGTAACTGCGCGGTCTGGCCTTTGTTTCGCAAAAAAAAAAAAAGAAAAGAAAAGAAAAGAAAAGATCAGTGTCTCGTCCAAGGACAGCCCGGCATTAACGTTTTCAAACGCACGCGTTAGCTTGATAAAAGCAAGACTGTTGGATTGTCATCTTCTTGGCAAAGACTTAAAAAAAAAATACTGTTAGTGTCTATAAAAACACCTACAGAAGGATTGTATTGGGTATTCTAATGTTGGCATTTGTATTTATTTATTTATTTATTTATGTATTTATTCATTTATAATTATAATAAAAATAATACATTTCATTTCTAAGCGCCTTTTAAAACTTTCAAGGTCACTTGAAAGTCACATAAGTCTGACTGTGGGTGAGCAGCAGCAGCCACACGTGCCAGCGTTCACTCAACCCGTATGTAACTGAAATAGATAGAAAGCTAGCTAATATTTAGCTAATAGCTAGCCAGCTAGATAGCTAATATATAGCCAGCTAAATAGCCAGCAAGACAGCTGATAGATAGGATATATCTAGGTAGCTAGCTAGATAGCAAATAGATAGCCAGCTAGGTAACTAGCTAGATACCCACCTACCTACCTATCAATCTATTTTTTATTTAGTTGCGTATTTGTTTATTTATTTATTTATTTGTTTGTTTGTTTATGTTTGTGTTTGCTTATTTGTTTATTATTATTCTTTGTTACTGTATTGGGTATACTAATGTTGGCATTTTAATTAATTTATCTATTTAATTATAATAATAATAAAAATAATACATTTCTAAGCGCTTTTTAAAACTTTCAAGGTCACTTTACAGTCACATAAGTTTTGCTGTGGGTGAGCAGCAGCAGCAGATAGAAAGCTAGCTAATATATAGCTAATAGCTAGCCAGCTAGATAGCTAATAGCCAGCTAGATAGCTAATATATAGCCAGCTAAATAGCCAGCAAGACAGCTGATAGATAGCCTATATATAGCTAGCTAGGTAGCTAGCTAGATAGCAAATAGATAGCCAGCTAGGTAGCTAGCTAGATACCCACCTACCTAGCGCTTTTTAAAACTTTCAAGGTCACTTTACAGTCACATAAGTTTTGCTGTGGGTGATATATAGCTAATATATAGCTAATAGCTAGCCAGCTAGATAGCGAGTCAGCTAGATAGCTAATAGCCAGCTAGATAGCTAATATATAGCCAGCTAGGTAGCTAGCTAGATACCTACCTACCTATCAATGTATTTTATATTTAGCCACTTTGTCTTTCATGAGGTGAAAACGAGCGGCATGAAATTCACTTTACAAGTCACTTTACGGTTCATTAGACTCTAAACTGATCGCATAAACACTGTCGGTAATTTTGATTAAAGAGTAAATACCTGCCAAGGCCAATAGAACACGTTAGCTTCAATTTTGCCAGAGCCAAACCGTCTTTTGAGAAGTTGGCAGTGAAGTGAACTGCTGTAAAACTCTTGCTTCAAGTACAACGCAATAACGGTAAACCAGAAGTAGCCAGAAAATGACATTTCCAATGAAATTTCCAATGAAGACGTTTTATTATTATTATTATTATTATTATTATTATTATTATTATTATTATTATTATTATTATTATTGTTTTTTAATGATTATTATTATTGTTATTATTAGTATGATGACGATGATGATTATTATTATTATTAATAATAATAATAATTATAATAATAATTTTAATCATTATTATTATTAGTATGATGATGATGATTATTATTATTATTAATAATAATAATAATAATAATAATAATAATAATAATAATAATAATTTTAATCATTATTATTATTGAATTATTAATTTTTAGTTATTTTTTATTTAGTTATTAATTATTAGTATGATGATGATTATTATTATTGCTTTTATGATTATGATTATTATTAATATTATTATTACTGTTATCATTGTTATTGTTACTTTTATCATTGTTATTATTATTATTATTATCATTATTATTACCATTACTTTTATCATTGTTATTGTATTATACTATTATTATGATTATATTATGATTACTATCATTATTATTATTATGATTATTTTATTATTACGATTATATTACGATTATTATTATACTATTATTATGATTATATTCCGATTATCATCATTATTATTATGATTATTTTATTATTATGATTATATTACGATTATTATTATACTATTATTATGATTATATTCCGATTATCATCATTATTATTATGATTATTTTATTATTATGATTATATTATGATTATTATTATACTATTATTATGATTATATTCCGATTATCATTATTATTATTATTATTATTATTATTATACTATTATTATGATTATATTCCGATTATCATCATTATTATTAGGATTATTTTATTATTATGATTATATTCCGATTATCATCATTATTATTATTAGGATTATTTTATTATTATGATTACATTACGATTATTTTTATGATTATTTTATGATTATTATTGTTGTTTTTCAGTCGTCTTTTCTGCCTCTGAAATATAAAAGCCTTTTTGATTCCTTTGGTGACCTCAAAACTCCTGTTTTCAGCAAAACAAGACAGTGGTGGAGATCAGCTGACTTTGGAAAATCATGATCAACAACTTTGCTTATTTACTGAACTTTGCTAGTTGTTGTTCCCAAAAAATTACACAGTCGATTTTTCAATGTCAAAATCCTCAAATATCACATTTCTGTAATACATTTCTTGGATGAAAACAACCAACTGGCTAGCTAACATAATGCAGGTAACAAATCAGAAAATCGGGGGGGGAAAGGGTCCCCCCCCCCCCACCTGTCCCCGCCCCCTTAACGGCACTAATCAGCCAATCAGAACGCCTGCAAGGTTTGATCTGAAAGTGTCGACTTTTCACATCAACATCACAAGTTAACCTACGATGATCGACCATTTCAGCCATGGTTTCCCAACATGCACTGCAGGTTAGGTGACGGCTGACGCTAAAGTGAAAGCTAACAAAACAACAATTCCCAAATGGCTATCAACAAGTTCAGCCCTGCCGGGAATGATGTTCTTTTTGGATTGCCACAACTGGTTTCGCAGCGACTTGTTGCAATTTGCACGAAAAGCGCTTAGGTTCACACTTTGCGTCGCTCACAACAGGAAGAACGGCGAGAGGCGGTCCCCCTGTCCGAGGTGGCAGGAAAGGCGAAAACAAAGCCGTAAAAACAAAACAAAACAAAAAAAAAACAGAGCAGGCGGGATGTTACTCCATTTCGAAGCGTTGTTTTAGGGATGTCGTGAAAAGGGGGAAAAAAACTGCAAGTCTTGCTTTAATGTTTGGAAAGCATCCAAAACACGTGGAAGCTTCTAGAACAATACAAAATTCACGTAAACCTCCTTTCATAACGTCCGTCAAGACTGGTACAGACGAGGATGACGTGACGATTTCTTGATTCTAGAATAAAAACGGGGGGCCAATGCGATAATAATAATAATAATAATAAGAATAATAAGAATAATAAGAATAATAATAATAAAAAATGTCATTTATAAGAGCCTTTCAAAGCTTTCAAAGTCACTTTTGAAAGGCGCTTAGAAATGAAATGTATTATTACCCAAAATACAATACATATTGATTTAGATAGTGATTTAATATCATAATAATGGTATGAAATCAGTATTTAGTGTTTATCTAGCTATCTAGCTAGCTAGTTATTTGCTATCTAGCTACCTGGCTGGCTATCTATCTGGCTGGCTAGCTATCTAGCTGGATAGCTATTAGCTATCTTTCGGATCCGGTGACTGTAAAGTGACCTTGAAAGTTTTAAAAGGCGCTTAGAAATGAAATGTATTATTATTATTATTATTATTATTATTATTATTATTATTATTATTATTATTATAAATAAATAAATAAATAAATAAATAAATAATCATTGATAGGTAGGTAGGTAGATATCTAGCTAGCTACCTAGCTGGCTATCTATTTGCTGTCTAGCTAGCTACCTAGCTGGCTATCTATTTGCTATCTAGCTAGCTACCTAGCTAGCTATATATAGGCTATCTATCAGCTGTCTTGCTGGCTATTTAGCTGGCTATATATTAGCTATCTAGCTGGCTAGCTATATATTAGCTAGCTTTCTATGTGCTGCTATTATTATTATTATTATTATTATTATTATTATTATTATTATTATTATTATTATTATTATTATTATTATATGGCTATCTAGCTAGCTATCTATTAGCTAGTTAGCGAGTTTTCTATGTATTTGAGTTACCTCATCAGCATAACTAAGCCTAAGCACGAAGCGAATACACACAGGAAGCCGTGACTTCTTCTGTTTTATGAAATGCAAACAGGTGAAGAGAAACGTGACGGAAAACCTTTGACGGTATTTGCCTTTCGTGACAGCAAGGACAGGCACAAGCATCGAAAAAAAGCGATACGGCTAGTTAGCTGCTTTCATTAACATCAGTGTTAGCACGCTACTTGCTTATAGCAGTACTGACCGATTATTTTAAGGCTAGCGATGATGATTTCATTTGCATTAGCACATAAAGCAGTTTATGGGAACATGAAATATTGCATTTGGATTGGATTGGATTTGCCTTTATTAGTCTCGCAGTGGAGAAATTTACATTTCACAACAACAAAGTTATGAAAGGAAGGAAAGTTGATAAACAAGATGTATTCGGAGCAGGAATTTACATGTGATCTTATTGTCGGACCAATCGCAAGGAGTCATCTGACTATCAAAATAAACGATTGTGAAAGTGCTTAGCTTAGCCTTAGCCTCAGGTTTGTCACGCTTCATCAGTAGAATGCCACGTTGTCTTTTTTTTTTTTTTTTTTTGACGGGTTACAAGGGGCCGTAGCGTCGAGGTTTCTCTCGTAAGCCCTCGATGGTGGTTTGTAAAATAGTTTTGCATTAAATAATATGGGCGCAATTAAAATCTATATATATATCATTTATATACAGCCAACATAAAAGGACAATAAAAACAACAAAGCAGTTGCCCGTGCCTGAACCTTCTTGGGTTCACTTAGAAGCGCTAATCGGATTGTAGATCACATAAATCTGACATCCCTGCATGTGTGTAACACTTGTCGCTCTTTCGCGCTCTTGTGTCATGCAACGATGTAACAGTAAGGCAAGTATGCGGTGTCTATCATTTCACAAAAGGTGTTGAAGCAAAAGATTTTTACCCTTAGGCCATATTCAATCCAAGGCATTTTTATTCATTGTTCATTTGTATTTTGCCTTGACTATTTTTCCCCATTTAAAGGACAACCGACACCATTTTTTTTGTTTCTAAACTGACACCAGAAAAAAAAACGTTTTAGAGCATCTAAAATACCCAAAACACGCAGACTGATATTTTTAGTCAATGAAAAACACCATTAAAAATGAGTTAAAGTGTCCCAAAACTACAGTAAAGTCTCGTTATATCGATATCGGATATATCGATAGTCCCGGTTATATCGATATTTTTTCGGACTCCCTTGAATATCGATATAACGAGACTTTACTGTACTTCAAAATGACCTCGGAGATGACCATAATGAACATTTTTAGCTTTATGAATTTCATAAGAATTAATTTATATTATTGTCTTTTTATTGGCTTTATTTATTTGCCAACAAAAACATTTGGCCATAATCTATTCTAATTCTATTCTAATCACATCTATTGAATAATTGATAAAACATACAGTGATACCTTGGCTTACGAACTTAATTTGTTCCCAAACAGAGTATGTAAGGCGAAAAGTGTGTATCCCAAAAAATAATTTTCCATAGCAAATCATTAAAATTAGAATAATCCATTCCCAGGTTCCCATAAAACATAATTTTCTACTTTCTAATTTTCTAAGCCTTAAAACTACACAAAATATACCTTATTTTATGTATAATAAATGTGCTATAATCAAAGAAATAAACTGTACTGTATAATAAAGTCATTTTATTTACCTTTGTGATGGTCGTTGATGGCTTGATGGAATGGAGTGACCGTTTCATCAGCATTAAACACTTGATGAGGAACGTAACCTTCTTCTTTCACCATCTTAAGGAATGATCCCTTGTAGGTGCTTTCTCTGCGATAATTTTACCTTGTTCCTCATGAAATGTGTTCTGTTTAGCTGGGTTGATTGCATGATGTTTGGATTGGATTTGCCTTTATTAGTCTCACAGTGGAGAAATTTACATTTCACAGCAGCAAAGTGATGAAAGGAATGAAAGTAGAAAAACAAAATACATGAGCTGCTGGAAAGGCAGCCTGATGGGATAATTTAACCTTGCAGTCGACACTCTGCCTTTAAACTATTAAAGTTGAAACTCTCTCACTGTCGTCTGCCTCTCTCTTTAATGTTTAAACCACCCCCCCTCTCACTGCTGCGTTCTTGACCAATCACGTGGCTTTAACCGACGACTGGGGGCGGGGAATCGAAGACAAAAACAGTCGGCTACCATTTTGTTGTGAGAAGAACGGGCTCGTTCGCGAACGACCCATCACTCATTGAGGCAGCTCCGTGCACGAAAAAAGTTTGTATGCCAAGGTAAAATTTTCATAAATATAACGTTCGTAAACCGAAAAGTTCGTAAGCCAAAGGGTTCGTAAACTGAGGTATCACTGGACTTTATATTGGTGATTAAAGCAATTATCGATTTCTGGTTGGATCCATTTTGATTTTGATGTGATCAATTTCTGAGCATCATCAAAGACCAAATTGTGATGATGAAAATCAACAGCTTGTAAGTATCTGGCCAATTTTTGGATTTGTGAAGAATTTGGGGTTGTTGTTGTTTTCGCTACAGTGCAAAATGGCCAAACACCAAACAAGCACGAAAGTACAACTTTTATTGTGTCACGCTGGTATGCGGGACTGCGTGCAAAGCTATTTTCGCCAGTTGGATTTCTCGGAAGATGCTTAATTGGAATGTACGATCGGAGCCAAGATGAGAGATGCGCAGGCCTTTAATTAGCGAACCAGTCACAAGTTCAAGTCACTCAAAGAGGTTCAAGTCGCGCATATGATCTGTTTTAATCAAATCAATTATTGAATTAATTTCGACTCACTTTTGCAACACAGACGTGGAATCAATCACATTTTTGGAGGTTACAGTACAGTGATACCTCGGTTTACGAACCCCTTGGTATACGAACATTTCGGTTTACGAAAGTTACATTGATGACAATTTTACCTTGGCATACGAACTTTTTTCGTACACGGAGCTGCCTCAATGAGTGATGTGTCGTTCGCGAATGAGCCCGTTCTCCTAACAAGAAAATGGCAGCCGTTTTTTTTGTCTTCTATTGCCCGCCCCCAGTCGTCGGTTAAAGCCACGTGATTGGTCGACAACGCAGCAGTGAGTTGGAGGGGGGGGGGGTTAATTACTAAAGAGACAGGCAGGCGACAGAGTGAGAAAATGGATACAGAAAACAGTGAAATTTGGATTCGTTTCAACTTTGATAGTTCAAAGGCAGAGTGTAGACTACAAGGTTAAAATATCCCATCAATCAGGCTCCACAAATAAGCCGCAAAAGCCATTTGTACACTTGATGCAAAAAGCTATCAACCCAGCTAAACAGAACACAATTGATGAGGAACTAGATAAAATTATCGCAGAGAAAGCACCTACAAGGGATCATTCCTCAAGATGGTGAAAGAAGAAGGCTACATTCCTCATCAAGTGTTTAATGCTAATGAAACCGGCCACTCCATACCATCAAGCCATCAACAACCATCACAAAGGTAAATAAAATGACTTTATTATACAGTGCAGTTTATTTCTTTGATTATAGCACATTTATTATACATAAAATAAGGTATATTTTGTGTAGTTTTAAGGCTTAGCAAATTAGAAAGTAGAAAATTATGTTTTATGGGGACCTGGCAACAGATTATTCTCATTTTAATGGTTTCCTATGGGAAATTAATTTTTAGAATACACACTTTTCGCCTTATACACTCTGTCTGGGAACCAATTAAGTTCATAAGCCAAGGTATCAGTATGTCCAAATTTACTGCTGCTGTACAATATCAGAGTTCTTATCTTAAAGGACAACCGACGCCTCCGGACAAGTTGTGTCCATAATTTGTAAAATCACTTCAAATGACTTCTACTGAGCATAGTTTACAAAGATTCCACCGCGTATAGCTATATTTTACGTTTTAAGACTCGCGCTGAATATTCAGGAAGTCTTGTTTTTGAGTTGGTGACGAGTCCGTACGTGACGTCACTAAAGGAACGCCCCTGACCGAAAAAAAAAAAAAATGACGCATTGTAGCAGTCCTTCCATCACGTCAATGTATTTTGCTGTACTTGTTTGGTCTGAAAACCTCATGTTGCACCCAAAAGCCGCCAGAAGAGGGCTTCCAAGCTCCATATAAGGACTTTATCAGCCTGTGGAAACGGAGGTGGCGACAGGAGGTCGCCATTTTGTGCCTCTTTTCAGTGAGACATTTGCCCTCAATGTTGCCTCAAAATGGCACGGAATATATTCTTTAATCGATTGCAAACATGTATGCTTTCCTCTTCAGAACTATTTGAATCATATTCATAACTGGATGTGTAACAAGAAAGCATATTCTCCGAATCTGAAGCCATTGTTTTGATTCTCCAGCAATGCAAGACGTCTTGGCGTGACGTCACGAACTGGGGGCGGGACTTTCTGAAAATGCCCAATTTGTAGCTCAATTTTTTTGCAGATTTTGGACACACATTAAGTCATTTTTATTGGTGTTTTGCATTTGAATAAAAATATCATACTGCGTGTTTTGGGTATTTTAGATGCTATAAAACATTTTTCTGATGTCAGTTAAGAAACAAAAAAGTGACGTCGGTTGTCCTTTAAACAATCTTGATATCATCAGAATATCGCTCGGGAGGAAAAACAAAATCTTTAAGATATCTTGCCACATCAAAGAGAATGGTTTCTTACTCCCTTCAGGCGCCTATCGAATAATTTGTGTCGCATAGGCTTAAATTCCCAAAAGAGAGAACGAAAAAGTTGAGAAAGCAGAAGATAATAAGATGGAAAAAAGAGCAAAGAAGATTAAAAAAAAAACATGTATCATGTTATGATTGTAGCTGGCTAACGCGACGTTGCCCCCGCCCACCAAATTTGAAAAATGGCCTTTCTTTGTCAAAACATGCATGCTAACATTTATATAATCAATTTCATATCACAAAATGAAGGATCAAACTAGCGTGGTTTGGCTACTTGCATTTTTAGTAATACAGGATAGCCAATGCAACCGCAATAAAATGTTTGTGGTTTGGAAGACAATATTTAATAATAAAAAAATAAAAATAAAAACATAAAAATTAAAAAACATTTTTTTTTGACAATGTGGGAAAAATGACAGTTTGGCCAATGTAATTATGGGCAACATGCCTTTGGCATTGTTCATCCTAACTGACTCAACACACTTTTACTCCGCTACATTCAGAGACATGATTTTCATTCCAAAGAAACTGGTACAATCTGTAAACGTTATGTCGTTGAATTAAACATTTATGTTATTAAGACATTATATAATTTATTATATCATTTATTTAATTTATTGACCATAATGAACATGTTAAACTGAAAAGAATGTCATAAGAATGAGACGTCAAGTTCTTTTGTTCCGCTATAATTAGTTGAAATATTATTTTCTTTTTATTGGCTTTATTTATTTGCCAACAAAAACATTTGGCCTTCTATTGAAGAATTGATAACACATACAGTGATACCTCGGCTTATAAACTTAATTGGTTCCCAGACAGAGTGTGTGAGGCGAAAAGTGTGGATCCCAAAAATTAATTTCCCATAGGAAACCATTAAAATGAGAATAATCCGTTCCCATGTCCCCATAAAATATAATTTTACCGATCCATGCACACCAAATCCAGAAGGCATTTATAATAATAATAATAATAATAATAATAATAATAATAATAATACATTAATACATTTGCCTCAAGGTCACTTTACAGTCACATGATAAGTTTTTCTGTGGGTGACACACGCCAGCTTTCATTCAACCCGGAATAACTCAAAAAGATAGACTGCTAGCTAGCTAATAGACAGTTACAGCTAATAGATAGCTAGCTCGCTAGCTAATACGTTTCCCGACTAATATTTATAATAATAATAATAATACATTTCATTTATAAGTGCTTTTCAAAACTCTCATGGTTACTTTACAGTCACATAAGTTTTTCTGTGGGTGAGCAGCGGCAGCCATACACGCCAGCTTTCACTCAACCCGGAATAACTCAAAGAGATAGACTGCTAGCTAGCTAGCTAATAGATAGTTACAGCTAATAGATAGCTAGCTCGCTAGCTAATACGTTTCCTGACTAATATTTATCATAATAATAATGCATTTCATTTCTAAGCACCTTTCAAAACTCTCAAGGTCACTTTACAGTCACAGAATAAGTTTGTCTGTGGGTGAGCAGCGGCAGCCACACGCACCAGCGTTCACTCAACCTGGAAGTACTTCAGATAAAAAGCTAGCTAGCTAATATACCGTTAGCTGGTTATATAGCTATATAGCCAATAGTTAGCTCACCAGATAGCTAGCTCGCTAGCTATATAGCTAATAGTTAGCTAGCCAGATAGCAAGATAGATTTGATGGCTTTTTTATTCCAAGTGCGCAACCATAGCACGAGTTCGGTCAATGCACTCGCTTGACTGCCAAAAGACAGAATAGAGACAGACACACAGCACAGCGAGCCCTCGCGAGTATTTTAAAGTGATGGAAAGTGGCCTTCTCGTGGTTATTTTACAACATAAATCAATCATGATTGTTTTGAATGAATAACTGTAGTTTCAATACGTTGTCCGCGGGTAAAAAAAAGAGCTGTTTCATGTTTGTTTGTTGTTTTCTTGTTTTTGTTTCTATTATTCCTCTCCCCCACAACCCGATCCCTCATTGTTGGCAGTGATGTCGATCTTGCATTAAAAATAATCATTGGCGACCATTTTGAGCAGCTACAAAGAAAACGTGGCAATTTTTGGAGCCGGATTGAAGTTTTTGTTCTTCTTCTCAGATTTCTTATTTGAGTAAAGAGAAATTCAACGACAGTTTTTTAAAGCGTAGACACAGGAAGTCTGTTTTGTATTTTATTTATTTATGTATTTATTTATGTATGTATTTATTTATATATTCATTTATTTATTTATTTTAAAATATGTAATATATATTTTTAAATATTTATTTGTATACTATTATTATTTATATTTATATATATTATATATGTATATATATATTATTTATTTTTATATTATTTTAAATACAGTATAAAAATATGTATTTTGATACTTGAGAAAAGAGAAGTCGATCTATCTAGCTATCCATATAGCTAGTTAGCTGTCTCGCTCTCTAGCTAGCTGTCTATCTATCTATCCTGCTATCTCACTAGCTGTCTATCTATCTATCTATCTATCTATCTATCTATCTATCTATCTATCTATCTATCTATCTATCTATCTATCTATCTAAACCCACCCACCCACCTACCCACCTACCCATCTATCTATCTATCTATCTATCTATCTATCTATCTATCTATCTATCTATCTATCTATCTATCTATCTATCTATCTATCTATCTATCTACCTACCTACCTAAACCCACCCACCTACCCATCTATCTATCTATCTATCTATCTATCTATCTATCTATCTATCTATCTATCTATCTATCTATCTATCTATCTATCTATCTATCTATCTATCTATCTATCTATCTATCTATCTATCTATCTATCTATCTATCTATCTATCTATCCAGCCAGCTAGCTAGCTATCTAGCTATCTGTCTAGCTATCTAGCTGTCTAGCTTTCTAGCTGTTTAGCTATCTAGCTATCTATGTATTATTTGTTATTATATATGTATTATTTGTTAGCTATTTAGCTAGCTAGCTATCTATCTGGCTAGTTAGCTGTCTACCTATCTAGCTAGCTGTCTATCTATCTAGCTATCGAGCTATTGAGCTATCTAGCTATCTAGCTGTCTAGCTAGTTAACTGTATATCCCATCTAGCTCTCTAGCTATCTATTTATTATTTGTTTATTTGTTTGTTTGTGTGTTTGTTTATTTTTCTTCTTGATTGGACTTGAGTCTGCTTCTTGTTGAACTTTTGTGTCTGAGGGGAAAGCCTAAAGAAAATGTGGCCCACGTCAAAATATTAGTTTGAAACCCCTGCTGTAAACTAACTCCGTTCCATTTTCAATGTAACCGTGGCAACACTACATCTGATTAAATGCTTTAGGCACTCTCAGTGAATTATGTCCATTATATGGCAAGCAAATATATTACGTGACTGATCTGACCACATTGTCCCCGCTACGATGTATCATTATTTGGGAATAATCCCATCAAGCGGAACAAGCAGGGCCTCGCATGACACGGGTTCTAATCTCTTCCAATCTCTGGCCCGCTGTCATTGTTTTGTGATATGTTTAAACGGCGAGGATTAGTACTGCAAATGATTACAAATGCCTGAGCCATCCAGATGTTGATCTCATGTGATTGTTTTTTGAGTCGGAGGCGTTTTGTTTTATTTGGTCGAGCAACGACTGACGTAAAAAGCGTTCTTGGTTTTGACAGGAAATTCAACCCTCGAAGCCAGTTGAAATCCTGAGCGGCTAATGCTTGCCAACGAAATGACTATTGGGTTTTGTAAAGATCTGTAAAAAGCTTGCAAACATCAGAATCAGAATCATTTTTATTGGTCAAGAACACACAAGGGGTTTGGCTTCGGTAGAACACGCTGCACTAGTATCATCATAAAAAAAATGCAGAGGCGCTATACAGTTATATTTGGTTACTGTTGAGAGTTAATGGCGACGGGGAGAAAAGCTAGCTAGCTCTTTATTTGCTCTTCTAGTTGGCTGCCTATCTTTCTAGATTTCTGGATAGCTATCTAGCTGGCTATTAGTTATCTATTAGCTATCTACCTAGTTATCTATTAGTTATGTATTAGCTAGCTAGCTAACTTTCTACCTATTTTTCTTTCTACCTATTTGAGTTATTCACCTATCTAGCTAACTATCTATGAGTTATCTATTAGCTGTCTCGCTAATAATAATAATAATACATTTCATTTGTAAGCGCCTTTCAAATCTCTCAAGGACACTTTACAGTCACAGGATAAATTTTTGTGCGAGCGAGAAGCGGCAGCTAGCTCGTTCTTAGTTATCTATTAGCTAGCTAGCTAACTTTCTACCGATTTGAGTTACTCAACTATCTAGCTAACTATCCATGAGTGATCTATTGGCTAGCCAGCTAGCTTTTTATCTATTTGAGTGACTTCCGGGTTGAGTGAACGCTGGCGCGTGTGGCTGCCGCTGCTCACCCACAGAAAAGCTTATCCTGTGACTGTAAAGTGACCTAGAGAGTTTCGAAAAGTGCTTGGAAATGAAATGTATTATTATTATTATTATTATTATTATTATTAGCTACCTAGCTAGGTAGCTATTTGCTATCTATTTCGCTATGTGGCTGGCTAGCTATCTAGCTAGCTATCTATTAGTTATCTATTAGCTAGCTAAACTTTCTATCTATTTGAATTATTCAGCTAACTAGCTAGCTATCTATTAGTTATCTATTAGCTAGCTAGCTAACTTTCGATCTATTTGAGTTATTCCGGGTTGAGTGAACGCTGGTTGCCGCTGCTCACCCACTGCAAAACTTATCCTGTGACTGGAAAGTGACCTTGAGACTTTTGAAAGGCGCTTAGAAATGAAATGTATTATTATTATTATTATTATTATTATTATTATTATTATTATTATTATTATTATTATTATTATTATTATTATGAATCCGTGGGAAAGGTCCTCGCAACATTTTACATGCCTGACCGCACCCCAATGAAAAGCTCGTTTTGCCATCCCAAAGCTTCCCATACGTGTGGTAAATAGATGCTAATCTTCACAATAGCATTCCAATTAGCCACTAATAGTTGCCATCTGCCTTGGGCAATCACTTTCTCCAACATGTCGCAAGTTGTCTCGATGAGTCAAGAAATGTTGCCAGTGGCACAGAAGGAACTCAGGATATTTTTTTCAAAGTTTTTGTTGACTTGTCATTGTTCCAGCGATACACTCAACCCCCCCTGAGGTTATTTGACTCAACAATAAGACATTTGCCACACTCGCCTAGCATCAATAGTTACAAAAAAAATCATACCGAAAATAAAAAGCAGAGGAAAGGCACGTTACTGCCGGTTCCGACTCCCGACATGTGACAACGCTTTTAGCAATAAAACTTTTTTTTTTTTTTTTTTTTTTTTTTTTACTGCTCATCAGTGGGAATCATAACACGTTTGGTCATAATTCTTCACACATTGAGCCCGATGGTGTGTCATCTGTTTTCCATTTCGAGGGGGGGGGGGGGTCATGGGGGGGGGGGGGGGGCATGACTCAGTTGCTCCTGATGCTGCGTCATCAGTTCGTACTGGAGGTACAAAAGCGCTATTACAAGTGATGGATTTCAGAAATGAACAGAAAACGTTTTTTTTTGTTCCTTTGGATTACCCAATGGGGAGACACACCAATAATTATCATTATTATTATTATATTTTGTCGGTTCAATAAATGATCACTTGTTTTTTTTTTACTAATATTAATAACTCATTCACTGCCAAACAATGTGCAAAAATGTGTCCACTCCAATGCCAGGGTTTTTGTCATTTTCACTCAAATTGCAGGACACACAAAATATTGAGTTTTAAGACTACATAAACATTCAATGCAGCATAAGAAACCTGAGACTCATCAGAAAAAAAACTGTTAATTCCTAAATTATATGAGTCTGGAGTTATCTGAGCTTGAAATGAGGGCGGCTGTACAAAATGGAATACATACATATTGTTTTATATAGCGCTTTCACAATACCGGAGCTTGATCTGCACCCCCTCTCGCAATAAAAAACAAAACCAAAACACATTAATCAAGAATTCTGATATTCCAAAGTACAGTGATACCTCAGTTTACGAACCCCTTGGCTTATGAACTTTTTGGGTTACGAACGTCAAAATTCAGAAAACTTTACCTTGGCTTACGAACTATTTTTCGGGATACACACGGAGTGCCACAATGAGTGATGTGTCGTTCGCGAATGAGCCCGTTCTCCTAACAAGGAAATGGCAGCCGCCTTTTTTTTGTCCTCTATTCCCTGCCCCCAGTCTTCGTTAAAGCCACGTGATTGGTCAAGAATTCAGCAGTAAGGGGGGGGGGGGTGTTAAACATTAGAGAGACAGGCAGACGACAGAGAGAGTGAGAAAATGGATAGAAAACAGTGACATTTGGAGTCGTTTCAACTTTGATAGGGCAAAGGCAGAGTGTAGACTGCAAGGGTAAAATATCCCATAAATCAGGCTCTACAAATAACCCGCACAAGCCATCTGTACACTTGATGCAAAAAGCTATCACCCCAGCTAAACAGAACACAATTGACGAGGAACTAGGTAAAATTATTGCAGAGAAAGCACCTACAAGGGATCATTCCTCAAGATTGTGAAAGAAGAAGGCTACATTCCTCATTAAGTGTTTAATGCTGATAAAACCAGCCACTCCATTCCATTAAGCCATCAACGAACATCACAAGGGTAAAATAAACAACTTTATTATACAGTACAGTTTATGTATTCAATTATAATACACTTTAATACCATCGCACATTTATTATACATAAAATAAGGTATATTTTGTGTGGTTTTAAGGCTTAGAAAATTTGAAAATTATGTTTTATGGGGACCTGGGAACGGATTATTTTCATTTTAATGGTTTCCTATGGGAAATAATTTTTTGGGATACACACTTTTCGCCTAACACACTCTGTCTGGGAACCAATTAGGTTCGTAAGCCAAGATATCACTGTATCATATTCCAAAGGGTAAATGTTTGAAAAATAAGCATCAACAACAAGCATTATATCAGCAGCTGTGTTGATTCAAGAAAATGAATGAGGCAAAATATGGAGTTTGACACTTTTATTGTTTTCATATGGCATCATGAATAGAGCATACCACAAAATCTGGCTGTATACCACGGGCCACGTTTCTTCAATGCGGTTACTTATAATGTACATCTTTTTGTTGGTTTTTTTTTTTCACCGTCATCTCTATCCATCATCTATGCATTTTCCCGGCATGCACGCTAAAATAGCAACCCACGTGCACACATCATGTTTTCAATTTTTAGAAGAGTTGTGTGATCGTCAATTGCTTGTGGGATGAACGTGGCTGGTCAAGTTTGATCATTTGCCTTCGGTTAATATGTTTTGGGGGGCAAAAATATGGTAAATATGTTTCATAATAATAATAATAATAATAATAATAATACAGTAAAGTCTCGTTATATCGATATTCAAGGGAGTCCGAAAAAATATCGATATAACCGGGACTATCGATATATCCGACCCTGTTTGCATGTAGTTTTCTCCGTGCGTGCATAGAAATAGTATCGATATAACCGGGACTATCGATATATCCGATATCGATATAACGAGACTTTACTGTAATAATAATAATAATAATAATAATAATAATAATAATAATAATAATAATAATAATAATAATAATAATAATACATTTCATTTCTAAGCGCCTTTCAAAACTCACAAGGTCACTTTACAGTCACAGGTTAATTTCTTTTCTGTGGGTGAGCAGCGGCAGCCACACGTGCCAGCGTTCACTCAACCCGGAATACCTCAGATAAAAAGACAGCTAGATAGCTAGCGGGCTAATAGATAGCCAGCCACCTAGCTAGATAGCAAATAGATAGATAGCTAGATAGCCAGCTAGATAGCTAGCTAGGTAGCCAGCTAGATCGCTAGATAAATAGCTTGCTAGTTAATTCCTAAATTAATAATTGATAAAAATAATTGATTAAAAATTGATAACTCAAATAGATAGAAAGCTAGCTAATAATAATAATAATATTAATAATAATAATAATAATAATAATAATCCATTTCATTTCTAAGTGCCTTTCAAAACTCTCAAGGTCACTTTTACAGTCACAGGAAACAGATGGAAAGCTAGCTAGCTAGCTAGCTAGCTAATAGATAGTTAATAGATTTTTTTCATCAATTTTGGTCGGCATGATTATCGTAGGAAGACCTACAAAAAAAATTTTAGGTCGACATGCCTGCACTGGACTCATCACCAACTCAAAAACAAGACTTCCGGAATATTCTGCACGTGTCTTAAAACGTAAAATATAGCTATATGCTGTTGGATATTTGTAAAATACGCTCAGTAGAAGTCATTTGAAATGATTTTACAAATTATGGACAGAACTTGTCCGGAGGCGTCGGTTGTCCTTTAAACTCTGTAAAATGCCATTAAATCAGTTCTCCCGCTCGCAGTTAGCACTCAAATTGTAAAGATAAGAAACCTCCTGACCACCTTTTAAGTCTTTTTATGATCTGCACATCATTATCACCAAACATGATAAAAATCAAACCACTGAGCGGTAAAATAAAAAGACGAAATACCGAAGCAGGCAGAAAAACAGGAAGCATGCTCCCCCCACCCATCGCCTCCATCGATGGACTCTCGCTAGCTGTCCTTCATGTGCTAATCGATTTAGCCTGTAAGCTCTGCCCGTCTGCTGACCAGCACTTAAAGCGTTCGATCTAATACGGATGAATCAGAACAGACGCCAGAAAGACAGACAGGAGGCCGGTGGGAGTCTTCTTACTAATTTGACAGGAACCTGGATGACATCTTCTTTATTATTTGAAGCGTTTTTGAGTGTCGGTGAAAATGTTTCTTCAGCCGTCATCTGTACTTCTTTGAAGGTGTCGGATGTTTCGCTCCTCATCCAAAAAGCTTCGTCAGCGAACTAAAATTGTGCTGGTAGCTTAGCAAGTTCGCTGATGAAGCTTTTCGGATGAGGAGAGCAACGTCCGACACCTTCAAATAAGTACAGATGACGGCTGAAGAAAACTTTTATAATAATAATCCATTTAATTTCTAAGCGTCTTTCAAAACTCTCAAGGTCACTTTCCAGTCACAATTTTTCTGTTTTTTTTCTGTGGGTGAACAGTGGCAGACACATGCGCGAGCGAGTAGCTCAAATAGATAGCAAGCTAGCTAGCTAATAGCTAGCGAATAGATAATAATAATCATTTCATCATCATCATTATCATCATCTATTTCATTTATAAGCACCTTTCAAAACTCTCAAGGTCACTTTACAGTCACACTTTAGTTTTTTTTCTCTGGGTGAGCATCGGGAGCCACACGCGCCAGCGTGTTCAACCCGGAAAAACTCAAATAGATAGAAAGACAGCTAGCTGGCTAATAGATAGCAGCAAGTTAGATAGATAGCCTGCTAATAGATAGCTAGCTAGATAGCCAGCCAGCTAGCTAGATAGCAACTACACCGTGGCAACTAGACCACCACCAACTCAACTCAAAAGAGTTGGTGACAAGTCCTCACCCTACGTCACTGAAGGAACGCCCCTGACTGAGAAAGGACATTCCTTGCATCACCTCAATGCATTTTGCGGTACTTTGTTTGGTCTGAAAACTTCGTGTTGATCCGTGTTGATGGTGAAATTAGAAGGAAGACACAGAAATAACGCGATGGTGAATCCTTGTGTGTTGTGACAAATTGAGCCCATGTATTATTATTACACACGGAGCTTTGTCGCCATCTTCTGCCAGTTTTGTTGGGTGCGACATTTCCCCCGCCCATTGCCTCAAAATGACACGGAAGGACTTATTTAATTGATTGCAAACATGTATGCTTTCCTCTTCAGAACTATTTGAATCATATTCATAACTGGATGTATAACAAGAAAGCATATTGTCCGAATCTGAAGCCATTGTTTTGATTCCAGCAATGCAAGACGTCTTAGCGTGATGTCACGAACTGGGGGCGGGACTTGCTGAAAATGCCCAATTCGCAGCTCAATTTTTTTCGATTTTGGACACTTTAAGTCATTTTTATTGGTGTTTTGCATTCGAATAAAAATATCATACATTGGGTATTTTAGATGCTATAAAACGTTTTTCTGATGTCAGTTAGGACACAAAAAAGTGATGTCGGTTGTCCTTTAAGTGTAGCTTACTCTTTGTGACAGGTTAGCATTAAATTGACAAAAACAAACAAAAGAATCCTTAGACAAAAACACAAAAACAATTTACGCTAATGTTAAGTGTAGCTAGCTCTTTGTGACATGTTAGCATTATATTGACCAAAATAAGAAAAAAAAGACAAGCGGTTGTTTGTTAGCGACATAAAAAGGACGTGTCTATTTAAGGCAAATGTAAGCCGATAACACACTCGACGGCTAATCGCTATTTGAGGGATAACCTTTATCATTCAATGCTAACAAAAACATTGTACTACTTGACAATTCTAACAAGAGAACCCCGGCAATGTTTACGCGCTAATCACTGAGGCATAGAAACCTGACCGCTACGCTGTGAAATACAGGAAGTTTCTCTTTCGGATAAATATCAGGGGCTCTAAATATAAATAACCTTTGTCATCTTTTCTCATTGTTCAGAGACTCTTTGTAGTTACTTGAAAAACACGTTCGTCATCACAAGCTGACTGAAACGGTCAGTTTTCCCAATGGGCCTGCCGTGTTTTAGGAACAAGCGTGCTAGATGTAATGGATTGCAAACATGTATGCTTTCCTCTTCAGAACTATTTGAATCATATTCATAACTGGATGGGTAACAAGAAAGCATCTTCTCTGAATCTGAAGCCATTGTTTTGATTCTTGAGCAAGGCAAGACGTCCTGGTGTGATGTCACGAACAAGGGGGCGGGACCTTCTGAAAATTGTCATTTCCGGGGTCATTTTGAAGTAGTTTTGGGACACTTTAACAGATTTTGATTGGTGTTTTGCATTTGACTAAAAATATCAGACTGCGTGTTTTGGGTATTTTAGATGCTATAAAACAGAGGTGTCAAAGTCAAGGCCCGCGGGCCAGATCCGGCCCGCCACATCATTTTTTTCGGCCCACGAAAGCAAATCAAACTTGTTAAATTCCATGATGATTGCTAAAATCTGAGCCAAAATTTCATATTTTTGGATGTCAACCACAATAAAAGTCATTATTCTTGACTTGAGATTTGAAAACGAGTTATTCATTAATTTGCTGTGTGCTCTATATGTAATATTTGAAGGGATTTAAATATTCTAATGGGTTTCCCAAATTCATAACGGCCCTCGAGAGGAAACCATAACTACAATGTGGCCCGCGGCAAAAAATGACTTTGACACTCCTGCTATAAAACGTTTTTCTGATGTCAGTTAGGAAACAAAAAAATGATGTCGGTTGTCCTTTAAAAATATTTCATTTAGTCGAACGTCACAAGGGTCGTTCTAAGCACGATGGCCCACTAATCGCTGACTTCGTATTGTATAGCCTGCAGAAACAGACACCGTTTGTTTTCTTTTTGGGTGCTTTTCCCTCTGATTTCAACTTGATCAATGTGTCAATGTGTGATCAGCAGTTCAGTAGTCGAGTTGTTTAAATGTCATATTTTCAATTCCTAAATAAATTTGTGAATGGCAGTGAATGTGTTAATGGACTTTTGTGCTTGGTTTGAGGTTATAAATTTGGATCTCAGCCCACTTTTTTTTTACCATGAAGGTCTCATGTGTAGTAGAACATGCTGCTGGTATTGCATTGTGCTTTTTGGTGGTATTTTGAGCAATTGGGAGTTAAAGGACAACCGACGTCACTTATTTGTTTCTTAACTGACATCATAAAAACGTTTTATCGCATCTAAAATACCCAAAACACGCAGTATGATATTTTTATTCAAATGCAAAACACCAATAAAATTGACTTAAAGTGTCCAAAATCTGCAAAAAAATGAACTGTGAATTGGGCATTTTCAGAAAGTCCCGCCCCAGTTCGTGACATCACGTCAAGACGTCTTGCATTGCTTGAGAATCAAAACAATGGCTTCAGATTGGGAGAATATGCTTTCTTGTTACACATCCAGTTATGAATATGATTCAAATAGTTCTGAAGAGGAAAGCATACATGTTTGCAATCGATTAAAGAATATATTCTGTGCCATTTTGAGGCAACATTGAGGGGAAATGTCTCACTGAAAAGAGGCACAAAATGGTGACCTCCTGTCGCCACCTCCGTTTCCACAGGCTGATAAATTCCTTATATGGAGCTTGGACGCCCTCTTCTGGCGGCTTTTGGGTGCAACACGAGGTCGCCAGACCAAACAAGTACAGCAAAATACATTGACGTGATGGAAGGACTGCTACAATGTGTCTTTTTTTCAGTCAGGGGGCATTCCTTTAGTGACGTCACGTACGGACTCGTCACCAACTCAAAAACAAGACTTCCTGAATATTCAGCGCGAGACTTAAAACGTAAAATATAGCCATATGCGGTGGAATCTTTGTAAAATACGCTCAGTAGAAGTCATTTGAAGTCATTTTACACATTATGGACACAACTTGTCCAGAGACGTTGGTTGTCCTTTAAATGACACAAAACAACATTCCAATTCCAAACTTCCTGTGGAGCCCTGCGATTGGCTGGCAACGAGTTGGGGGTGTCTACCTTCTAATGCGGGAGAGACTCCAGCACAACCGCAATCCTCGTGAGGTTAAACGGATTAGAAAATAGATGGATTGATGAAACAAAACGTGGCTTTCATGTGGTTGCTGTCTTCCTTCAAATGGTTGAAGTGCTCTGTTATCACTTATAAGGAAGTTGTGTTAGTTTGCCTCTTCCAAGAATAAAGCACACAACTTTTCAATTGTCGACTGGAGGATTTTTTTGTTTGAGGCCATCAATTATACATTAAAACAGCTTGAACGCAGCACAAAAGGGGAGACGAATTAACAGAAATGTTGTGTTATTGCAGTTTTTCTTCTTTAAAGATAAAATATCAGTGATCGTGTTTTGAGCTCATCGTTAAAGGACAACATTTTTTGTTTCTTAACAGAGATCAGAAAAACATTTTATAGCATCTAAAATACCCAAAACACGCAGGCTGATATTTTTTGTCAAATGCAAAACACCAATAAAAATGAGTTCAAGTGTCCCAAACTACTTCAAAATGACACCGGAAATGGCGAGTTTCAGAAGTTCCCGCCCCCTTGTTCGTGACGTCACGCCAGGACGTCTTGCCTTGCTCTAGGATCAAAACAATGGCTTCAGATTCGGAGAAGATGCTTTATTGTTACTTATCCAGTTATGAATATGATTCACATAGTTCTGAAGAGGAAAGCATACATTTTTGCAATCGATTAAAGAAGTCCTTCTGGATCAATTCGAGCCGTCAGGCCTCCAATGTAGCATCCCTGAAAATGCACAAGATGGCGCCCAAGCTTTGTTGGAAATGGGCTGATTTGTCTGCGGGGAATTTGTGTCAACTACTATCAAATAGTAGTCTTGGTGCAACACACGATTCACCATTGCGTTATTTATGTGTTTTCCTTCTAATTTGAACATGATGTTTTCAGACCATACATAGTACCCAAAATGCATTGTGCGTCGCTTTTTCGGTCAGGGGCGTTCCTTTAGTGACATCATGTACGGACTCGTCACCAACTCAAAAACAAGACTTCCTGAATATTCAGCGTGAGTCTTAAAACGTAAAATATAGCTGTATGCGGTGGAATCTTTGTAAAATGTGCTCAGTAGAAGTCATTTGAAGTGTTATATTATAAAAAGGAGAAGTAGAAGAACAGAAAGTATATATAACGTTATATAAAGTTATGGGTCGGAATCACTCCAAACGTTAGCTTTAACTGTGAACATTGCTTCATGTACATCTGCGATGGTTGACAATTGGCCCGCGACCAGTTTGTGGTGTAACAAGTTTTCTCTTGCTAAAAGCAGTGTTTGAAATAAATTCTGCCTGGAGGCCCGGGGCGTACAACTTTTGCGTTGGGCGTTTCAAAACGTCTCAGCCTGGGTGGCCGACAACTTCTTTACGAAAAATAAAAAATAAAAAAATAAATAAATGATTTTTTTTTTTTTCAAATCAAACATTTATTTTATTCAATAAAGCAAAAGCTACAAGCAAATTGCTACAAGCCACGTGGACTCCTCTTTCTAAGCGCCTTTCAAAACTTTCAAGTACACTTTACAGTCACGGTATAGGCCGAAGCACGAAACAGGCTTCTGATTGGCTGCCGTGCCAAGTATGCAAAATTGCCAAACAAACATTGGTGCTTAGAAAGAGGTGTCCACGTGGCTTTTAGCAGACAACGCAACGTAAACATTGCATTGTGCATCATGATGACAAACGACAACTGGAGCAAAATCTTCAGCAAACGGATATTTACCATAAATTAAGCAAGGGAGCGTTTGTGGGAGGTACTTCCTTAATTTAAAAAAAAAAACATCATTTTTACTTTGCAACAATGTTTTTTTTTTTTTTTTTGCGATTAGTTGTATTATTGTGTTTCAAGTTGCGAAAAATGGGGCAGGCAACTTTATGGCTGGGCAGGCAACTTTTCAGAGTTGTCTGCCCTGGTGTCCGCTAACTTTTTGTCATGACTTTCAGACACTGCTAAAAGTCAGTTGAGGTAAATTAAAGAAGAAATGGTGTTGATATATAGCGATGCTATCGTAGCTACCTAAGCTAGAGAAGCTTTAATGCAGTTGATATAAATGAAAGAAGAAATTGTGTTGATAGCTAGCGATGCTATGGTATCTATCTAAGCTCGAGAAGCTTTAACGCATTCGAGATAAATGAAAGAAGAAATTGTATTGATATCTAGAATACTATGCTAGCTACCTAAGCTAGAAAGGCTTTAACGCAGTTGACGTAAATTAAAGAGCAAATTGTGTTGATATCTAGCGATGCTATGCTATCTACCTCAGATAGAGAAGCTTTAACGCAGTTGAGACAAATGAAAGAAGAAATTGTGTTGATATATAATGATGCTATGCTAGCTATCTAAGCTAGAGAAGCTTTAGCGCAGTCAAGGTAAATGAAAGAACAAATTGTGTTTATCTAGCGATGCTATGGTATCTATCTAAGCTAGAGAAGCTTTAACGCATTCGAGATAAATGAAAGAAGAAATTGTATTGATATCTAGAATACTATGCTAGCTACCTAAGCTAGAAAGGCTTTAACGCAGTTGAGGTAAATTAAAGAGCAAATTGTGTTGATATCTACCGATGCTATGCTATCTACCTCAGATAGAGAAGCTTTAACGCAGTTGAGACAAATGAAAGAAGAAATTGTGTTGATATATAATGATGCTATGCTAGCTATCTAAGCTAGAGAAGCTTTAGCGCAGTCAAGGTAAATGAAAGAACAAATTGTGTTTATCTAGCGATGCTATGGTAGCTACCTTAGCTCAAGAAGCTTTAACGCAGTTGACGTAAATGACAGAAGAAATTGTGTTGATTTATAGCGATGCTATGCTAGCTACCTCATCTAGAGAAGCTTTAACGCAGTCGAGGTAAATGAAAGAAAAAATTGTGTTGATATCTAGTGATGCTATGCTAGCTACCTAAGCTAGAGAAGCTTTAACACAGTTGCGATAAATGAAAGAAATTGTGTTGAAATATAACGATGCTATGCTAGCTACCTAAGCTGGAGAAGCTTTAGCGCAGTTGAGGTAAATAAAAGAAGACATTGTGTTGATAGCTAGCTATGCTATGCTACTGTAGCTACCTAAGCTAGAGAAGCTTTAACGTGCACCGAGACAAGTTTGATCTGTCACGACAATTTCATTGAAGATGCTTTAGTTTCCTAAAACAGTGATGATGTACTATCACAAGACTTGAGTTTCTTCTATGCTAGTTTACAGAAAAAAAAGCACCAAAGCTGATTTGTTATCGCTTCTGGCTGACTTCATTGTATACATTCCCGCGTGTCATATCCAAAGTCGGCTGCTCCGCTTTGCGGTGATTACATAGAACTTTTTTTTAAATCTTTTTTTTAGTTTAAAGTGGGCCAAAGCCTTGGGGTCTTCCTGTTTTTCTTGGTTGTGTGTGTAGAGTGTGTCTGTTAGCGACAAACATCCATATTGTCATCACAGAACTGGCCACATATGGATTCCGGATATGTCAAATATGATTTTTTTTTAAACAATGAATGATTGTTCTGAGGCAGAAACATTTGTGTTGATCAATTTTTTTGTTTTTGCCTGTTTCTCTTGCCTTAAAGGACAACCGACACCATTTTTTTGTTTCCTAACTGACATCAGAAAAACGTTTTATAGCATCTAAAATACCCAAAACACGAAGGGTGATATTTTTAGTCAAATGCAAAACACCAATAAAAATGAATTAGTGTCCCAAAACTACTTCAAAATGACCTCGGAGATGCCTAGTTTCAGAAGGTACCGCCCCCTTGTTCGTGACGTCACGCGAAGACGTCTTGCCTTGCTCTAGAATCAAAACAATGGCTTCAGATTCTTGTTACTCATCCAGTTATGAATATGATTCAAATAGTTCTGAAGAGGAAAGCATAAATGTTTGCAATCGATTAAAGAAGTCCTTCCATGTCATTTTGAGGCGTCTGGACTGCAATGTAGCGTCCCAAAAAATGCACAAGATGGCGCCCAAGCTCCTGGGAATTTGTGTCAACTAGTATCAAATAGCAGTCATTTGAAGTGATTTTACAAATTATGGACACAAC
Source organism: Hippocampus bargibanti (assembly GCF_051943395.1). NCBI lineage: Eukaryota > Metazoa > Chordata > Actinopteri > Syngnathiformes > Syngnathidae > Hippocampus > Hippocampus bargibanti. The sequence continues at coordinate 4,399,035 of NC_142738.1, read as the reverse complement.
TTGTCCGGAGGCCTCGGTTGTCCTTTAATATCAGCAATGATGTATGTGCAAAATTGAGAAATGCATGCTACTCCACGTTGTAGGACGTGGAACCCTCGTCTATTTGTTTTAAGTCAATTTAGTCCAACTACGGGCCATTGAGTTCATTAAGTGAAAGCCATTACAGCTTCTTACGTCCGTTGAGCCCCACTCATCAAGATGAGATTGGACCTCTTCCAATTCCTTTTGACATCTTGTCACTGCAGTTTTTCAGTTCATTGGATGAGGAAGGGCCCGTTGATTGACACGTTTCCCTACAGGCAAACGGTGTCCTGGTGTGAACGCTCGTAAAAACCTACACCGGTTTTTCCACTAAAAATGTGCCTCAAGGGTAGGTAGGCCCTGCGTTAACAATCCTCCAAGTATAATAGGTTTTTGACATTCTGTTTCGGTGTGCAATGAACAAGAGGGTATATTGTACCTAATGTTATAGATTGTTGTATTTATTGCCTCAGATCGTTTTTATTTTATTCTGTACATATTCACTGTCAAGCCACAGGAGGAATTTCCCAACTGTCACTACACGCTTGACAGTTTAGGCTTTGCTGTATTTGTATAGCACTAAGTCCCCATTGACAGACAAGGCAATGCGTTTTTTCCTCTGTTCTACTTTGCAGGTGACAGTGATATCTCGCTTTACAAACCCCTTGGCTTACGAATTGTTCGGTTTACGAATGTTAAATTTATGAAAATCTTACCCTGGCATACGATCTATTTTTCGGGATACACACGGAGCTGCCACAATGAGTGATCTGTCGTTCGCGAACGAGCCCGATCTCCAAACAACAAAATGGTAGCCGACTGTTATTGTCCTCGATTCCCCGCCCCCAGTCTTCGGTTAAAGCCATGTGAATGGTCAAGAACGCAGCAGTGAGGGGAGGTGCTTTAAACATTAAAGAGACAGGCAGACCACAGTGAGAGAGTTTCAACTTTGATAGTTCAAAGGCTGTAGACTGCAAGGTTAAAATATCCCATTAATCAGGCTCCACAAACAACCCGCACAAGCCATCTGGATACTTGATGCAAAAAGCTATCAACCCAGCGAAACAGAACACAATTAATGAGGAACTAGGTAAAATTATCGCAGAGAAAGTACCTACAAGGGATCATTCCTCAAGATGGTGAACGAAGAAGGCTACGTTCCTCACCAAGTGTTTAATGCTGAGGAAACCGGCCAGTCCATTCCATCAAGCCATCAACAACCATCATAAAGGTAAATAAAAAGACTTTATTATACAGTACAGTTTATTTCTTTAATTATAATACCATAGCATATTTATTATACATAAAATAAGGTATATTTTGTGTAGTTTTAAGGCTTAGAAGATTAGAAAGTAGAAAAATATGTTTTACGGGGACCTGAGAACGGATTATTCTCATTTTAATGGTTTCCTATGGGAAATTAATTTTTGGGATACACACTTTTCACCTTACACACTCTGTCTGGGAACCAGTTAAGTTCACAAGCCGAGGTATGACTGTATTTGTAAGTCTAAGATTACCTCGCCCGTGGCTTGGAGCAACGTTAGAAAATGTTCACCCCCCCCAACTTCAGTCTGACTGCTCCAATCGTGGAGTCAAAATTCCTTCTAGTCATGGTAATTTTCTCATAAAAAGCATTTGATCTTGACAAACCACCCAGCGGAAGGCTTGCTCCAATCACAACAGTTAAAAACACAAAGTATTTGGATGCATTCAGGCTGAAGGGGTATTGGATTCAAATGATTGAGGTTTCTTTTCAAATGCAAATTTTAGGGCTGACTGTAAACACAGATTTTAGCGAGTGTTCAAATATGGATTTGCACACTTATTTTCGACTTGGTTACATATGACCCATCGGACAGGTTTTTGAAGCAACAATGTTGATTTAGGATTTTTCGTGAACCGCTATCTATCTATCTATCTATCTATCTATCTATCTATCTATCTATCTATCTATCTATCTATCTATCTATCTATCTATCTATCTATCTATCTATCTATCTATCTATCTATCTATCTATCTATCTATCTATCTATCCATCCATCCATATCTCTCTCTCTCTTGATCTATCTATCTATCTATCTATCTATCTATCTATCTATCTATCTATCTATCTATCTATCTATCTATCTATCTATCTATCTATCTATCTATCTATCTATCTATCTATCTATCGACGGACCGACCGACCGACCGACGGATCTATCTATCTATCTATCTATCTATCTATCTATCTATCTATCTATCTATCTATCTATCTATCTATCTATCTATCTATCTATCTATCTATCTATCTATCTATCTATCTATCTATCTATAGATACCTACCTATCTATCTATCTATCTATCTATCTATCTATCTATCTATCTATCTATCTATCTATCTATCTATCTATCTATCTATCTATCTATCTATCTATCTATCTATCTATCTATCTATCAAGCTAGCATGCTACCAAGCTAAGCGATCCGTCTGTCTGTCTATCTGTCTGTCTGTCTGTCTCTCCCCCTCTTTTTCTCTCTATCTATCCATCAATCTTGTGAATGTGTGAGACATTCAAAATTGGCCGTTAGCGAGCGAATCAATGTGTGAGATTGTGGTAAGACTATGAGAAAAGCAACAGCAAAGAATATGGCATGATTGAGTAAGTTTCGTCCAGCAAAGCATTTATTTTTTCTTTCACCGAGACTTGATTATACAGAGTCGCACATCAGTGAGTGATTTGTAAGGGACGTGAAACACACGTTAGCAATTAGCGAGCTAGCAACTCTGGATTTGTAAGTGCAACAGCCATTGGATTTTATTTCGTGAAACTCTGATCAAGAAATGACGCACATACACACGAGTTGCCACCATTCACTGATGCGCCGTTTCACACAAGTTGAAACACACACACCCCCATACGTATTGTGAAGCGAAGAGAATTGTGTATATCTAACGTTGCCTTTGAACATCTGCAGCGTCAGACACCAGAATGACAATGTGTCAAGGTAATTGTTCTCTGCGCCAATAAGATTTTGGATTTGGATTTGCCCTTATTAGTCTCGGTTTCCGTACCACATCCACATCAAAGTGCGGGGAATCAGACCGCAGTTTGTTGGTCCTAATTTAAAATCATGTGAAAAATAACTACTTAAAACACATGAAACATTGAAGACTGGTGCTGTTATGTATTTGACAATCGTAATTGATTTCAGGGCGCATTTGTTTCAAAAGTTCACACGGTCAATATGGGGTTCTTGTTCTTTGAAGTGGCAGATTTTGTATAAGGCAACTGATGGGGGCCATCTCACATTTCAAATGTACTTGGTTTGGTTTTACTTTTACCTATCCAGTGATGCTCGAGAACGGAAGCAATGGTGCATTCACAGACCGCGTCAGAATTTGCCCACATTTGGTGTCACTTGCACATGACCATAAATTATGAACAATTATGAAAAAAACAATGTATATCTATCTATCTATCTATCTATCTATCTATCTATCTATCTATCTATCTATCTATCTATCTATCTATCTATCTATCTATCTATCTATCTATCTATCTATCTATCTATCTATCTATCTATCGATCGACGGACCGACCGACGGACCTATCTATCTATCTATCTATCTATCTATCTATCCATCCATCCATCCATCCATCCATCCATCCATCCATCCATCCATCCATCCATCCATCCATCCATCCATCCATCCATCCATCCATCCATCCATCCATCCATCTATCTATCTATCTATCTATCTATCTATCTATCTATCTATCTATCTAGCTATCTAGCTATCTATCCTTAAATTGTGTTCAGTCAGTACAGCATTGCTTTCAAGGGAGCCAACACCGCTTCCATTAAGCAGCGTTGCTTTCTCAATGATTACATCATTGCATAAATTCAACCATCAGGTTTATCAACTCTGAGATGTCTTTCACGTTTACAAAAAAAAGCTGCCATGTTCCTGATTCTTTTTTTTTTTTATTGCGTGCCAAATGATCCTTAAAGCACCACACCGTCTCAAATAAAATATCCCCAGGATGTTAATAGCTGACAATAATTTGTTAAAAATTATACAGTGTTCATAAAAATATTTTTAGATTTGTTTTATAAAGCGCCTTTCAAGATGACGATTAACAATGGTGCGTTCAATGACCAAATAATTTTACAAGATTACATATATTAGGTTCATGAACCGTGCTGATTTGTTGACAAAAACATGGAAGACGTGTTAATTATAATAAATAAATAAAATAAAATAATAAATAAATAATAACCCAGAGTATTCTGACACTTTTCAATGGACCCAACGACACACAAACCATCCAAGATAACTTCCTAAAAGCGGCATTTTAATATAAAAATGCTGCTCAATGCTCAATTAGTTAACGCACAGGTCGGTCCTCGCGGGACGCCATTAAAAGTCAGCCGTACGTGCAAAAGAAATGCCACACGCAACAACAATAAATCCAGGTCATAACAAGCTGCACCCATGCATGCATGCAATAATAATACTAATAACAAAAAATAAAAATCCACACTTACTTTTGGCTTCTTCATATGGAACGACAGGGGACAAGCTTGAATGCGCGAAAGCCTATTTTATTTTACTTCTACGGGCAGGAAAAGGGTTGTCATCATCTTGTGTGCACATCTCCAACGCGTCAAAATTAGTATCCAAAAAAGGAGGAGACCCCAAAACAAAACAAAAATATCACCCAAAAATGAAGGAGCTATTGGAGCCCGTTGTAGAGGAAATGTTAGGACGACTTGAGGTGAGGGAATGCGTGCGTTTTTTTTTTGTTTTGAAAGGGGGCGTGCAAAGCGAGTCCGACTGCTACGCGCGTACATCCAGAAGGCTCCCGCGCAGGAAGGGCGCAAAGCTTTATAATATGGAGAGGCAACAACAGCCAGGGAGAGAGAGCAAGAGAGGGAGAGAGGGGGGGAGACACAAACAGAGGGAGAGATAGACAGAACAGATAGAGAGAGTAAGGGTGGGAGGAGAGAGGAAGGGGTAGAAGAGAGAGAGAGAGAGAGAGAGAGAGAGAGAGAGAGAGAGAGAGAGAGAGAGAGAGAGAGAGAGAGAGAGAGAGAGAGAGAGAGAGAAACTTTGGAAGGAGGTCGGAAGGGGTAGAAGAGATAGACAGACGGAGAGAGAGACAGAGAGAGAAAATAGTGAGAGAGCGAGACAAAGAGAGAGACAGAAAGAGAAAACAGTGAGAGAGAGAACGAGACAAAGAGAGAGAGAGAGAAAATAGCGAGAGAGAGAGAGAGAGAGAGAGCGAGAGCGAGACAGAAAGAGAAAATAGTGAGAGAGAGAGCGAGACAAAGAGAGAGATAGAAAGAGGAAAGAGGAGAGAGAGAGACTCCTCTGGCCTCTTCCCTCTTCCACGTTCACTTTGACGCCGTGTATACTCCCCCGACTATTCGCCCACCTTCTGTTGAACAAGGTGATCGTAATATACAACTGACTCACGCACTCTTCCCCAAACTGAACCGTTTAATCTCATGCAACACCATCAAAAGAAAAATGACACCAAATAATGTCAAGGCGGAAATAATGATGGGTTTGACTGACAGGCGATCTGCAGTAATTTCCTCCAATGGCCTCTTGTCACACAGTCAGCAGTTTGGTTTTTGACCTCTGACTCTGGATGGATTCAATATTTCCTGTTCACAAAGCTGCATTAGCACTCCTCTGCGGAATTGCGTTTCATGGTCTTTATGTATGGCTTCACAAAGTTAGCCAAACTGTACGTTTAAGTATATTTCCAGACAGCCATGTGTATTGTCACACTCGTTTGACTGAAAATAATTATGAAAACAAAGAAAGGACATTTTTGTGTTTTATAAAAAAAATATATATGTTTTTTTTTATTTAACGTAACATATTTTTGCAATAAATAAAATCGATTTGCAAAAAAATGGAGTGGATTCGAAATGTAAAAACATGGATCGTCAAACTACGTGGTCATTTCCGATTAAAAAAGTGCTGAAACAACATGTTCTCATGAAACTGTAAAGATTTTTTTCATATCCTAAATTGTGGTTGCAATTTTTAAATGTTTATTTTATTTATTTAACTCGTGAGTTATGGTCGCGAATCATTGTCAATTATGTGGGCGGGGTTTTCGCCCAAGAACGATGTTAGAAGGCTTTTCATTGGTCAGCTCACGGTGTCAAAAGGTTTGTCATTGGTCAGATCAAATGTTAATTTCAGTATTCATGGTAGTTAGAGTGAGCACCGCCAACATTTGAAAGACGAAAACGGAGCTTCAATTTAATCGCGATGATTGGTATGTTTATTTTCAACTTGATGTCTTTATTATATCTTATAAACTACATATGAACCATGGTCTAATTCGTACATTTGCTTCGCATTTACCGTCTTAGAAGCGCCCAATGTCCCAAACGAAGTAACAGTTTGACTCAGGTTAGCCATCATGTTATTCACTACTGCTAGTAGTTCACATGGCGTAAATAAACGGAACAATAACATAGCTCTAATGATGATGATGATGTTTATTATTAATAATTACTCATCGAGAAAAATTCCCTTCCAGCAGACTGGAAAACCAGACTACATGTTAAGGTAGGTTAAGTTCACGGCTGATTTAATCATCTCAAATGATCAAAAACACAGGTTTGTTAACTTATTAGAAAATGTGTTGTTTTCTTTCCTTTTACAACATGTTTCCCTGAATCATAGTCATGAGATGAATTAAAAGTGTGTTGCATGTTTACAAAAAAAACATTTATTTATGTTAAATTGAAGATGATGTTGATAGAGCCCATGTTTAAGTTGAATTTAAAGAACAACCAACGTCTCTGGACAAGCTGTGTCCATAATTTGTAAAATGGCTTAAAATGACTTCTACTGAGCGTATTTTGAAAAGATTCCACCTATATTTTACATTTTAAGACTCGCGCTGAATATTCCGGAAGTCTTGTTTTTGAGTTGGTGACGAGTCGTCACGTCACAGGAACGCCCCTGAGTGAGAAAGGACATAACTTGCATCACCTTGCATTTTGCGGTACTTTGTTTGGTCTGAAAACTTTGTGTTGATGGTGAAATTAGAAGGAAAACACATAAAAAACGCAATGGTGAATCGTTGTATGTTACACCGAGACAACTATTAGATATTCGCTGACAAAAATTCCAAGGTGAAAAGTCAACCAATTTCCAATGGAGCTCTGGCGCCATCTTCTGCATTTTCTGTGACACTACACATCGGTCTTGATCCCTCAAAATGACCCGGAAGACCTTCTTTAATCGATTGCAAACATTTATACTTTCCTCTTCAGAACTATTTGAATTATATTCTTAACTGGATGCGGAACAAGAATCAGAATCAGAATCAGAATACCTTTATTCGTCCCGCAATGGTGAAATTTGCATATTCTCCGAATCTGAAGCCATTGTTTTGATTCTCGAGCAATGCAAGACGTCTTGGCGTGACGTCATGAACTGGGGGCAGGACTTTCTGAAAACGCCCAATTCGCAGCTAAATTTTTTTGCAGATTTTGGACACTTTAAGTCATTTTTATTGGTGTTTTGCATTTGAATAAAAATATCCGCCTGTGTGTTTTGGGTATTTTAGATGCTATAAAACGTTTTTCTGATGTCAGTTAAGAAACAAAAAAGTGACGTCGGTTGTCGTTTAAGACTAAACATTGTCTTTTTAATTCATGAAGACATGAACGTTAGCTTAATCGAAGAGTACAGGTATTTCCCATTGGTATCACTCAAGACAAAATGTTAGTTGCTTACTAATTAACTGCGTAGCAAACGGGACACTTTTCTGTCTTCACATGCAACGGTGGGGAAAACAAAGAAATAATAAAGTACATTTTTTTTATTATATTTAATTTTACCATCATGAACTTTACAATGGTTTTCTGTTTGAATTTATAAGCCCAAAGTGTCCACAATGTGTTTATTCTTTTTTTTTTTTTTTCGTTGCATTTGCTCATTTTCTGTTAAAATACACTTGGGGGTTGGGAAGTGCAGATCGGTGCCAGCAGCCAGCTTTCCTAGATTTATTGTGCAATCATTCATAAAAGCAGACTCGGCACAGGACAACACCACCTTCTGTTGGTAAAATTACTGTATTGCACTCCAGGATGCAAATCGGCAAGTGTCTGTTTTGTGTCAACTAGTTTTGCCATGTGCGTACCAAGGAAAACTTGGTTACTGAACAAACAAACAAACAATAATATGGGGTACCCCGACTTTAACCGACAAAATTGGCCAGTTATAATAATAATAATAATAATAATAATAATAATCACTTTACAGTCACAGGATAAGTTTTTCTGTGGGTGAGCAGCGCCAGCGTTCACTCAACCCGAAATAACTTAAATAGATAGAAAGCTAGCTAGATGATAGATAGATAGATAGATAGATAGATAGATCAAGAGAGAGAGATATGGATGGATAGATAGATAGATAGATAGATAGATAGATAGATAGATAGATAGATAGATAGATAGATAGATAGATAGATAGATAGATAGATAGCCAGCTCGCTAGTCAGATATCCAGCTAGCTGGCTAGGTAGCTAGATAACTAGATAGATAGGTAGGTAGCTAATTGGTAGCTAGCTAGATGGCCAGATAGCTAGATAGATAGCCAGCTCGCTAGTCAGATATCCAGCTAGCTGGCTAGGTAGCTAGATAACTAGATAGATAGATAGATAGATAGATAGGTAGCTAATTGGTAGCTAGCTAGATGGCCAGATAGCTAGATAGATAGCCAGCTCGCTAGTCAGATATCCAGCTAGCTGGCTAGGTAGCTAGATAACTAGATAGCCAGCTAGTTTTCTTTTTGTTTTTTTTTACTTGAAAATGATGTCGCGAGAGTGGATGCCTTTCCAGCAGCTCCTGTATTTTGTTTTTCTGCTTCTTTCTTTCCTTTCCTCTTCCTTCATAACTTTACTGCTGTGAAATGTAAATTTCTCCACAGCGAGACGAATAAAAGTACATCCAATCCAATATAATAACGAGATAGATAGAACTAGATAAAAATGGGCCAGAACTGCAATAGAAGCTAGATGATGTGACTGTTAAATAATATTGCAATAATAATAATAATAATAATAATAATAATAATAATAATAATAATAATAATAATAATAATACATTTAATTTCCAAGCGCCTTTCATCACACCCAAGGACACTATACAATGAAAAAACAACGTACGTGACGTCACTACAGGAACGCCCCTGACCGAGAAAACAACACACAATGCATTTTGGGTACTTTGTTTGGTCTGAAAACTTCGTGTTGATCCGTGTTGATGGCGAAATTAGAAGGAAAATACATCAATAACACGATGGTGAATCGTGTGTTGTACCAAGAGTACTATTTGATACTAGTTGACACAAATTCCCAGCAGACAAATCAGCCCATTTCCAATGGAGCTTGTGCGCCATCTTGTGCATTTTCTGGGACGCTACATTGGAGTCCCGACGGCCCGAATTGATACAGACAAAAACTCTGGCACTGGAGTGGACACATTATCTAGCTATCGTCTGGCAGTGAATTAGTGAATAGCTCATGAAAAACTGAAACATCAACTAATCTGAATTGCATGTTTGTCTTTTCTTTAACCCATATTCAACTTTCTAAAATTGCCTAAAATGTTCGCAACACTTTTGTCGGAAAGTTGTCTCAAACTGGGACGACCAACTTGAGTGCTAGACATCCCGCAGGTCATTCCAGCAGCTGTCAAAAAAAAAAAAAATGCTCGACATGCCGAGCCGCATTCTACATGTTGTTACTGAGTTATGTGACCCCATTACCTGCTTGTGTCCACAAGTCTTTGAAGAGGCAAGAACGATTGTCACCCAGACACAGTTCGTCCCTCTGAATCTTTTCGGATGGTTGTTTATTTTCCGGAAGTCACAATTGATGATGATGAATGCCCGGAGTTTGACCCGTTGACTTTGGCTCAGGGTCTTGTCTCTGCTTTGGATACAAGTTATCAAGTCCTCGAGTTATCTAGTCCTCAATTCTATGTGGCCGCAAGGTAGCTGTTTATCTAGATATCTATCTATCTCGCTATTTAGCTATCTATCTGGTTATCTCTTCTTTTCCTTTCGGCTTTTCCCTTCAAGGGGTTGCAACAGAGAAACAGTGTCCTCCATATTCAGAGGTTTGATACGCATGTTTGTTTTGGCCAAGCTTTTACATCGGATGCCCTTCCTGACACAACCCTCTGTATACAGTAATGGCACAATAAGACACTGGCTTGTGTCCCCTTGTGGCTACAGAACAAGCAACTCTGTGAACTTAATAAAGATGAAAGAGGCTCAGTAATGGGATGCCAAACACAAAATGGTCATCGGCACAGCAGCATTCAGCGAATAAATAAATAACACACAAACACACCAAATAAATCAATAAATACGTAAATAAATAATCAATAAATAAATCAGCAAATAAATAAATCTTCTTTTCCTTTCGGCTTTTCCCTTCAAGGGGTCGCCACAGCAAATCAGTATCCTCCATCTTTAGAGGTTTGATCCACATACAGTAAAGTCTCGTTATATCGATAGTCCCGGTTATATCGATACTATTTCTATGCACGCACGGAGAAAATTACATGCAAACAGGGTCGGATATATCGATAGTCCCGGTTATATCGATATTTTTTCGGACTCCCTTGAATATCGATATAACGAGACTTTACTGTATTTGTTTTGACAAATGACTTGTTTTGGCCAAGCTTTTACGTCAGATGCCGTTCCTGACACAACCCTCTGTATTTATCCGGGCTTGGGACCGGCACAAGAAGACATATGTCCCTTTGTGGCTACAGAACAAGCGACTCGCTCCGTAAAAGGCTCTTAAATACAAAATGGTCATCGGCACAGCAACATTCAACAAAGCAAAAACTATACTCACCATTTCATGACAATGCTCTGATCTTACAAATACAGTAAAGTCTCGTTATATCGATATCGGATATATCGATACTATTTCTATGCACGCACGGAGAAAATTACATGCAAACAGGGTCGGATATATCGATAGTCCCGGTTATATCGATATTTTTCGGACTCCCTTGAATATCGATATAACGAGACTTTACTGTAAATAAATTAACACACACATAAATAAAATCAGAAAATGAATAAACACACAAATAAATAAATAAATAAACACATACGTAAATCAATAAACACACAAATAAACAAACAAACAAATAAATAAATCTCACTGGCTATCTATCTGGCTATCTGGCTATGGATTGCTACCTAGCTGTGGATTGCGAGTTAGCTAGCTATCCATCAAAAATTTACATTTTTTATTTGTATTTATCTATTTTTATTTATTTATGTGTTTGTTTATGTATTTGATGATGAAATTATTTATTTTCTTGTGTATTTTTGGAGGAATATACACTACTAGAGCCAGAAAATCTATTAATCATCGCTAACACTTAAACAACTGCCTTGATCAAAGATGCGGTAAAAACATTGCAGACAAACGATGCCGTAAACATCTGTTCTGATCTTATTTTCCATTGCTAAAAGCGCAACAGACGACAACCAACTGTGACTAAATGAACAACACCAATCTTCACTCCAAATGCTACTCTGTAAAAGTTGCCAGAACACCACTGAAGAACCGTTTTGACAACTTTATTATGGATGATGTTAACCACCTTCACCCGCTGTTGCAAAATCACCCAAGACAAACAACAACATTAACAAAACTATCACATATGCCAAAAACTATCACTCCTTTTATTTACTACCTTTTGGATGTTGCCGAGAGACATTTTACAAAGAGCAGTTGACAAAATCAACATGGACGAAACAGTCAGTCAAACATCAGTCTTGCCTCTTGTTACTACAAGACCACCAAACCGCAACGACCCATTGCTGGAAAGCAAATTTGTTTTTATAGAACAGACTCACAGCATACTTAATACACATTTTAAGGGCCCAGGTAACTGGCATTTACATTTAATTTCAAGTGTGTGGGAGGTTCAGACCTCCCTTTAGTTTTTTTTAGTTTTGTTCCCTCTAATCTGTTAATATGAGCTCTCGTGGTTTGTAACTACAACACTTCATTCAAAACGAGGGGAGAAAAAAAAAAATCAAAGAACGTGTTAAATTGCAGTGATTGCTATGAAAATGCTACTTTGATAGAGGGGAAATGGTCCATTCAGTGAACAAACGCCATTCAGTAACATTTTGTACTCATGTGACTTAGTTTTTTTTTTTTTTTTTGCCTCCCTCAACTAAACAACTCTTTATGGAGCCGTTATGAAATAACAGGTGGTAAGTGCAAATCAGACCCCATTTCAACTCTGTTATAAACTAAAACAGCGGGAATGAATCATGTGAAATCTCTCCAATGAATAATACCGCACAGAAGAAGTTTGGGACATTCCAGTCGACTCTTAACATGTGACAATGTTTTGTGTAAGAAAAGCTCACGTGGAATGAGTTGGTGAGTTGGCGACAAAGCTTTCGTTCACTAGCGATGTTAAACTTTCAATTACCCTCCCAAATAATTTATCTTCAATTTCTTTGTGAAAACATTAACAGGGGTTTCCTCCTGCGGGGTCTGTCAATCTTCATTGACCTTCTGAATTTGGAAATTCTTCTTTATACATTTAAAGCTATCCATAATCTTTCCCCACCATACCTATCTGACCTTCAAATTTCTATTCCCACTCGTTCCCTCAGATCCGCTTCCTTCCTCCACCTCTGTGTGCCCCCTACCCATCTCAGCACGATGGGGGACATAGCTTTCAGCTGCTCTGCCCCCAAACTCTGGAACTCACTTCCTCCCAACATTCGTAACATCGATTGTCTTCCCACCTTCAAATCCCATCTCAAAACCCACCTATTTAGAGTCGCATTTTCTGTGTAGCTCTTTGTCTCGTTTCCATTTATAACTGTATTTTATTTATTGTCTTCTATTTGTGATTGTATTTTATTCATTATAGTACAGATGCTTTTCTGTGACTGTAAAGTGTCCTTGAGAACTTTGAAAGGCGCTTAAAATTAAATGTATTATTATTATTATTGTTAAAATACAGTAAAGTCTCGTTATATCGATATTCAAGGGAGTCCGAAAAAATATCGATATAACCGGGACTATCGATACATCCGACCCTGTTTGCATGTAATTTTCTCCGTGCGTGCATAGAAATAGTATCGATATAACCGGGACTATCGATATATCCGATATCGATATAACGAGACTTTACTGTATCTTGAATTTTTAATTTCTGGTTCTTAAATGTCATGTTTTTTTAAATTCCGCCACTCAACAAAGATACTGTACGAAAATACACGTTTATTGCATTCTGTAGCCCGTTAGCTAAATAGCTCTTGAGCTAACAAGCTTACTCCGCAGCGGCACCGTCATCCAATACGTAAGTGGCCCGCTCTGTTTTGTTTGCCTTTTCTTCCCACGTAACAAGAGACATGTTGTTTTGGATGTCACCGAGGCTTCCAGTAGCTGTTGCTGATGTGTGGTCGCTTCCCAATATTTGCGCGCTATGACAAGCTACATCGTAAATTGAATCCTCATTTCTTGCCGTACCTCTTAAAGTCTCTGCGTTAAATCAGCTTTGATCTGCATAAGGAGTGCGGACAGGGTTTTAATGCACCAAAACCTCTTTGATGGCCCCACGAGTGTAATCTAAAATCATCCCAGATTACAGTGCGCTTGTAAACAGGAAGTGGTGATTCCCTTGTTGTCAACACGATGAGCGGACTAAGAATAAAACTGCATGTCCTCTTGGTATTCCCATTAGGCATTCAAAACACGCTGTTTGTGGGAAGTTCATTTGCCAAGGGTCAACTATTTTGAAAGGTCGGTCAGTACTGAGAAAAATAAAATTGCACATTCCGCTTGTTCTTTAAACTACATGGTGTATTTGTCATCTTTAACTTTGACATCTTTAAAGTTCACAACCACAGACCAAAATCCAGCCCGGGGACCAAATGCGGCCCGTTATCAATTTTTATCCAGCCTGCAGGCTCTGTTATAAAATTAATAACTTCTGGCCCGCTTGTCAAACTAATACATTTGGCAGTAGCGCTGTTTCCTGCGTGTGCTAATTGCTGCCATCTAGAGACTCAGTTATGTACAGCAAATGTGTATAGGAGTACAGTGATACCTCGGTTTACGAACCCCTTGGCTTACGAAGTTTTCGGTTTACGAATGTAAAATTTATGAACATTTTACCTTGGCATACAAATTATTTTCCGGAATACACACAGAGCTGCCACAATGAGTGATGTGTCGTTCGCGAACGAGCCCGTTCTCCTAACAAGAAAATGGCAGCTGTCTAGTTTTGTCCTCTATTCCCCACCCACAGTCGTCGGTAAAAGCCACGTGACTGGTCAAGAACGCAGCAGTGGGGGATGGGGTTACAGACAGAGAGAGAGTGAAGCCGTTCTCCCAAAAACAAAATGGTGTCTTCGGTTAAAGCCACGTGATTGGTCAAGAACGCAGTAGTGGGGGTGAGTGGGTTAAACCTTAAAGAGACAGGCAGACGACAGAGAGACTGAGAAAACACACACACACACACACACACGAAAGGGAGACGACAGAGCTTGAAAAAAGGTGAAAAAAACAAAAGTGAAATGGTGAGAAAATGGATAGAAAACAGTAACATTTGGACTCGTTTCCACTTTGATAGTTCAAAAGCAGAGTGTATACTGGAAGTTTAAAATATCCCACCAATCAGGCTTGACAAATAACCCGCACAAGCCATCTGTACACTTAATGCAAAATGCTATCAACCCAGCTAAACAGAACACAATTGATGAGGAAAAAGGTAAAATTATCGCAGAGAAAACATCTCCAAGGGGTCATTTCTCAAGATGGTGAAAGAAGAAGGCTACGTTCCTCATCAAGTGTTTAATGCTGATGAAACCGGCCACTCCATTCCATCAAGCCATCAATCACAAAGATAAATTAAACGACACTATTTAGTACAGTTTATTTCTTTCATTATAATACCATAGCACATTTATTATACATAAAATAAGGTATATTTTGTGTAGTTTTAAGGCTTAGAAAATTAGAAAGTAGAAAATTATGTTTTATGGGGACCTGGGAACGGATTATTCTCATTTTAATGGTTTCCTATGGCAAATTATTTTTTGAGATACACACCTTTCGCCTTACACACCGTCTGGGAACCAATTAAGTTCGTAAGCCAAGGTATCATTGTACTCTAAATCACTGTTTCCCAAACGTTAGTGAGCCAGGGAATATTTTCCCCTTTCAGAAAATCTGTCATGCCACACCGCTTAGAGCCTTAGATAATTGATTCACAAAAAGTGAATACACTTTAAGTTCTACCATCCAGTTGAAGATTAAGTTCTGCCTCCAATCACAGGTGGTAGCCAAGATACATGACCAAAAAAACAGTTTTTTTTTACAAAAATGTTTATTTTTATTTATTTATTTATGACACTTGATAATCCGGCACTCAGGTTGGAAATCTCTGCTCTAAATTGTCCCTTGGTGAGATTGTGAGCGCAAATGTTTGTTCGTCTACGTGTTCCCTGTGATTGGCTTCCAACTAATATCCTGCCTACTGCCTGAAGACAGCTGGGATAGGCTCCAGCATGCACTAACAAATTAATCAGTGCAAGTAATTACAATACATAATGTTATTATTGAGTAATTTTCATCATTTCAGGGGAGGAGGGAATATTAAGAGTATAAATCATAGAAAACGAGCTCACAGCTAAAGTGTGACTCACAAGAAGCTAATTGAAGACTATGCTAACAGACACAAAATCTGACATGTCATATGTAATCTATTGCCCACTATGGTACAATTAGCATAATTGTTTTGAAGACTTCTTAACCAATATCATGTTTTACTGTGTGTGTGTGTGTGTGTTTGTATGACTAGTCTTGTGAGGACCACTAACATTTTATACCATACGTAATGAGGACATTTTTGACAAGTGAGGACTTTTTGGCCGGTCCTCACAAGTTTTTCCATCCTAAAGGCTTATAGAGGGTCTATATATGCATCTGTTAAAGTTTCAGGGAGGTCCTCACAAATTCATCCAAAATGATTTTTTTGGTGTATATTTTGATTTCACTTGGATACACACAATTTTTGTCACAGTGTGTGTTTATGTGTGTGTGTGTGTGTGTGTGTGTGTGTGTGTGTGTGCGTGGTTAATGAGAGGAAAAAGTTCATACCACAAAAAAATAAAATGATATTTGAATCAAATTCACACAGTGGTGAGGACTTTGAATGTACCCATTCAGAAACATCACTCCTGCTGTTATTTCAGTCTGATGGGAAATTAATTTTTGGGATACACACTTTTCGCCTGACTGTCTAGGAACCAATTAAGTTCGTAAGCCAAGGTATCACTCTATCTTATCATGTAAAGAGTTTATCAGTTGTTAGAGTTTCAGTAGATCCATCAAGAGTCGGAACGGCTGACTCCCCCCCCACCCCCCCCCCCCCCCCCAAAGTACCAGTATTAGTATAACAAATTATGGTATCGTGCCATTTTTGCCCCCTAAAAATTCACAGTATCTATGCCAGTACCTTTCAATTTATCTTTGACATTTGTTGGCTCCGCAATATCGTTTCTCTAAGCGCAGTCATGTCACGTCACGTCAGTCTTTTCGGAACGTGCTGCAGGCATCAAATTAAAAAAAAGGAGTAAATATTTGCAAAAAATGAGTTATCATCTTAACTGCTGAATATCCTGTCGTTCGTGGTATATTCAATGAATTATCGGTTTGAAAGTATTTGTAAATCACTATTATTTTTTTCATTTACATTGCACAAAACATTCAGATTTTTATAGGAATATGGGTTTGTATTCGTCGCAGAATATTATATAATATCCATTTGGGCAAAATAATTAAAGGGAGGTTAATGTAAAGTACTGCAGACTTTTTTTTGGAGGGGGGGGGGTGACCTCATTCATTGCCATTCACAAATTTATTCAGGAACTAAAAAGTGACGTAGAGCACCATTATCGAATTAGTTCGGGTTTTGTTTTTACTTGGGTGCCGATAAAGCGCTGGCCAGACCTCTGGTGATATTTTTCCCTTTCCACAAGGGGGCAGCATTTACTTTTTTTCCCCATTTTAGCGCTTTGTTCCAGCTTCAGCTGGCGTTAAAGCGCTGTATAATAATAATAATAATAATAATAATAATAATAATAATAATACATTTCATTCATAAGGGCCTTTCATTCATATCAAGGTCACTTTACAATGAATGTGAACGATTTTAATATTGTATAAAAAAAGTCAGAGTCAAAAATATATAAACCAATATGCATGTATGGCATTGTATTTTGGACAGCCACCCTCATTTCAAGCTCATATAACTCCAGACCCATATCATTTAGTCATTAACTATTTTTTTCTGATGAGAGAAGAGGTTTGGTACAGTTTGTTACGCTGCATTGAATGTTTTTGTAGTCCTAAAACACACTAATCTGTGGGTCCTGGAATTCCGAGTGACACCCTGGCACTGGGGTGGACACATTTTTGCACTTCTGGCAGTGAACGAGTTAATAAAACTGTTGAATTTGTCAAATTTCACAAGCTAGAGGAAACATTCCTTCTCTGGTGACAATTTGCGTTTCATTCAACTTTGATGTGTGCTCACATAAAATTCAAATGATCCGTAAATGCCAGTTGCGGTTTTGATAGGAATAATTTACTTGCAGCAAACAAGTTAAAATTTCCAAAAATCCCAATTTATCAAGTAATCTCTATTGACATTGGTGTTATTCAGTATTTGTGATGAATCGACACACACTTGTATAAGAATAAAACATGAAGCATTTCAAGGGTTTGTGCTGCATCTTGTTGATTGAGTCAAAGATGAAGAAAACTCTTCTCGTGCTCAAGCCTGGAGGATTCTTACGACCAGTATGTGGACCTGAGGTGTTTGGTTTTGATCCCGACAGATACACTTCATCCTTTTATGAACATGAACATTGTTCATAATGACACTAAATTCTATGAAAAACATTAATGAATCTAATTCAAAGGAACAGGGGGATAAACAATTTTACTAGTTTATTACCATTCTCCATTTTGAATGCTGTAGACTTCAAAAAAATAATAACACTGGAATCATAGATGAAGTAAAAACAAATGACTTTTGGATTGCCCAGAGAGAGTGTTGCTGCACACATTGTGGAGCAATTGCTCTGATGTAAATTTTGACCAAAATAAAAAAGGAGAATACCCCTCACAGTTTTGCCAATATTTTATTACAGCTTTGCAATGAAGACATTATCCGCAAGTTTCCACTTAATATTTCTTGGAAAAGTGATTTACTGTATTTGTCACAATATGGTTGGCGACCAACGGGTGGCGCTGTCATCCCCACCTGCATAGGTGTTGGTCGTTCCAATCAGTGGCAGTTAAAAGGACTCCCGGCACGACCATTCGTTGTCAGGTCATTGTATGTGTTTGCTTCACCCTCTTAGATTTTGTTCCTGCTGACTTTATTTAATACAATTTGTTAATTACACCCTGCTGCTCCCTTCTGCCTGCTTTTTCGGAATCCACCACCATCATCATCATGCAAACCGTGACAGTATTTCTCAGAGAATGGCACTTTCAACAAACCTTGCTTTGGTAAGATTTGGGAGCTCCTTGGAACATACATGTGAAAAGCTGCCAAAATTGCTGCTGGATCGACATTGGATGCAAAGTCTTAATATCTCTTCACACAATATACATTGAGTTGATTTTTAATCCTACAGACCAAAAGAAGAAAATCAGGTGTCATAAGCAGAAATTGTCGTCGTACACACAAACGACAGCGTGGAGCGACCACATGTCAGAGTGTACTAAGAACCCTAACCATCATTGACAACGTACAGTACGATCATCCCTGGCTTGCTCGCCAGCCAAGACAAGGCCAGCGGGTTCATGTCTTGGAAAAAAATAGTCGTTTAATCTCCCGCTTTACACCTTATTACTCACGACCCCATGACCGTAATGCTAAAACACAGATAACCTGACAATCTTGCGCATCATTGATGGATTGCTAAGTGACGACAGACGGCAGCATCCTTGTACTTATGTGGGGGCTGGGAGGGTGCTGCTATTCACAAATGTTTGTGACTTTGCGCCGGGTCTTGATGCCTAACCCTCACGAGTAATGCCGGTCCACTTTTGTTCCAAGTACAAACGGACAATAAAGACTTCTCTTCTAACCAAAGTCTGCATACCATGCAGTAGTAAGCAGTAAATAAGAACAACTTTCACGTAACCTGATTTGGCTTGCTGAACAAAGACCATCATGCTAACATTTAACACCCCTTGAGCTAGCACTTTGTTGCTGACTCAACAAGCAGAGGGCAAGCAAGTGTAAGAAGGTACTTGAACTTAACCCGGGTGGCCTCTACATTTAAAGGGATTAGATAGGAAGAGTTCACGACCTCTGTCGGTAAAGCAGACAACCAGCACCTGCCCAGCCCTTCATGGCAGCTTTCGCATTAATGCTAATCGTCTTAGACAGCAGGCGGTGAGAGATCACTTGGTGGTTTGTTGCCGTCATTACAGCTTGTTATGTTGCTACTTGTCTTTCAATTAGGAGGACACTAACCTGTAAATGATTATTCAACCTGCTTTTTATTAGTTTTTACACCATGTTGGGAGGTGTCTCAAATTCCACGTGCCATTTTCACATAAAGTAACTTTTTTTTTTTAAACTGCAGACAGTATGGTCCTTAAATCATTTACTGCCAGATGATGTGCAAAAATGTGTCCACTCAATGCCAGGGTTTTTATCATTTTCACTCCAATTGCAGGACTGACAGAATATTGAGGTTTACGACTGCATAAACATGCGGAAACCTTAGAGTCTCTTCTTTGGTTAGGAAAAAAAGAGTTAATTCCTAAGTTATATGGGTCTGGAGTTATCTGAGCTTGAAATGAGAGGCGGCTGTACAAAATATAATACTAGACATACATATTGATTTCCAGTGGGACCTCGGTTTACGAACCCCTTGGCTCACGAATTTTTTGGTTTACGAACGTTACATTTATGAAAATTTTACCTTGGCATACAAACTATTTTTCGGGATACACACGGAGCTGCGACAATGAGTAATGTGTCGTTCGTGAACGAGTACGTTCTCCAAACAAGGAAATGGCAGCAGACTTTTTTTTGTCCTCTATTCCCCGCCCCCAGTTGTCGGTTAAAGCCACGTGACTGGTCAAGAACGCAGCAGTGGGGGATGGGGTTACAGACAGAGAGAGAGTGAAGCTGTTCTCCCAAAAACAAAATGGCGTCATCGGTTAAAGCCACGTGATTGGTCAAGAACCCAGCAGTGTGGGGGAGGGGTTAAACATTAAAGAGACAGGCAGACAGAGAGAGTGTGAGAAAACACACACACGAAAGGGAGAGGACAGATCTTGAAAAACAAACAAAAAAACGAGTAAAATGGTGAGAAAATGGATAGAAAACAGTGAAATTTCAACTTTGATAGTTCAAAAGCAGAGTGTAGACTGGAAGGTTAAATATCCCATCAATCAGGCTCCACAAATAACCCGCACTTGATGCAAAAAGCTATCAACCCAGCTAAACAGATCACAATGGATGAACTAGATACAATTATCACAGAGAAAGCACCTACAAGGACCATTCCTCAAGATGGTGAAAGAAGCCTATTTTCCTCATCAAGTGTTTAATGCTGAGGAAACCGGACACTCCATTCCATCAAGCCATTAACGACCATCACAAAGGTAAATAAAATGACTTTATTTTACCGTACACTTTATTTCATTAATCATAATACTATAGCACATTTATTATACATAAAATAATGTATATTTTGTGTAGTTTTAAGGCTTAGAAAATTAGAAAGTAGAAAATTGTATTTTATGGGTACCTGGGAACGGATTATTCTCATTTTAATGATTTCCTATGGGAAATTAATTTCTGGGATACACACTTTTCACCTTACACACTCTGTCTGGGAACCAATTAAGTTCGTAAGCCAAGGTCCCACTGTATATAGCGCTTCAACAACAGTTGAAGCTGTAACAAAGCACTAACATGAACAAAAGGCGAATGCTTCCCCCTCGTGGAAGGGAAAAACATTGCCAGAGGTCTGACCAGCGCTTTACCAGCAACCCCGCAAGCACCATAAAACACTTTTTGAATCCTTGATGATCCTTGACTCCTTGGTTTCAAAGATGTAGTAGATTTTTTTACATTTCCACTGCACCAGCCTTTGTCTTTAAATCAGTGGTTCTTAAACTGGGTTTGAGTCGTCTCAGGGGGTTGGTGGATCTAAGGAGTTTGATGTTTCCCTTTATTCGTAAGTAGGTTCGTTGTCAGATCTCCCGGGCCAGTGACCCGCAGATGTAATATGTCCCAGGGCTTGACCGTGGCGTGGAGTCGAGCAAGTCGTGCTGTGAACGTCCGACGCTGTGCAGATCTCTGCGACTCTGTGCCTGCGTGTGAGTCCGAGTACGTGTGATTCTCCGATCTCACTGTCCCGCGCTGGCTAGTTATATACCCTTTGCCTGCGTGAGAATGCATCAGGCTGACTTGAAAGACATCAAAGGCATCAAAGTGTTGAAAAGCGTACTTCAAAGGCGTACACACATCTGCGCCGCGGTGCGCACGTGTGACACCACAGATACTCTGCAGCAGAGAGTCTAGTCTGCAGTTAGTGGGCACAGTCATTGAACGGAGGGTTCGATGAATGAGGATATGAAACTGGTGGGGTTCGGTGCCTCCAACGAGATTAAGAACCACTGCTTGAAACGAAGCGTGTTATCTTGCAAATACCATAATATCACAATGTGCTTCATGAAGCTTCATTTTCCAATCACAGAATCGATCAGAAGAAAATGCTTCAGCATAAAAAGGTATTATATTGTCTGCGCAGAACATTGTGAAGCTACGACACACTAACACGACCTTGTTGTTCTCGGAAATAAATGTTGCTTACATTGCATCCTTGGAGCACACGTGTAGAAATGCGATCTGAATGTTTGCATGGACGTGCAAGCACACGTTAACTCTTTGATGGTATTCATGGCTCGAGGCGTTAATCATTTATACAAAACAACACACCCATAGCTCGTTAGTATAGCCTCTACATGTTTGCCCTAGATTACACAATTGTATCCAAGTTAGCGTCATCCCAAAAACGCGAAGGTTTGAATCACTGTGGATTGACACTGTTTCCCGTTTTGCTTTTTTCTTTATAACAGCATCAACCTGAGAATGAACACAGGAAATGTTTCTATGAATTTAATTGTGACATTTTTGGTCTTCCATCATCTGTATCTTTCCTGAATGATACCTTAGCATCTTCACGATTTACCTCAGATGACTTTAATCTCCTTTTAAGGGGTTTGACCACACACTCTCACACACACGTGCATACATGTTTTTACTACACAGTGGGGAGGGTGGGGTGTGTGAAGGAATTTTCCCGTCGGAACCCAATTTCAAACATTAATAAAATATATTTAGGACACACACACACACACACACACACAGAGTAAAACATGATATTAGTTAAGACGTATTCAAAACAATTATGATAATTGTACCATAGTGGGCAGTAGATTACATATGACATGTCAGATTTTGTGTCTGTTAGCATATTCTTCAATTAGCTTCTTGTGAGTCACACTTTAGCTGTGAGCTCGTTTTCTATGATTTATACTCTTAATATTCCCTCCTCTCCTGAAATGATGAAAATTACTCAATAATAACATTATGTATTGTATTACTTGCACTGATTAATTTGTTAGTGCATGCTGGAGCCTATCTCAGATGTCTTCAGGCAGTAGGCAAGATATTAGTTGGAAGCCAATCGCAGGGAACACGTAGACGAACAAACATTTGCGCTCACAATCTCACCAAGGGACAATTTAGAGCAGAGATTACCAACCTGCGTGCCGGATTATCCAGTGTCAAAAATAAATACATAAATAAATAAAAATAAATGCATGTATCATGGCAACCAGCTGTGGTTGGAGGCAGAACATGATCTTCCAGTGTGTACGAGATAAAGTGTATTCACTTTTTGTCAATCAATTATCTAAGCGGTGTGGCATGACAGATTTCCTGAAAGGGGGAAATGTTTTTTGGCTTGCTAAAGTTTGGGAAACAGTGATTTACAGTATTCCATGAAAACTACAGTGCAGGTTTTTTTTGAACATGGGAGGAAATCAGAGTACCGTATTTTCTGCACTATAAGGTGCACCTAAAAGAAAATATTTTTTCAAAAGCTGACCATGCACCTCATAATCCGGTGCGTTTTATATATGGAAAACGTTTTAAAATACTGTATGTCATTCATTGAAGCTGCCCCTTATAATGTGGTGCACCTTATGTATGGAAAATGTCATTCGTTAAATGTCATTCGTTGAAGGTGCGCCTTATATATTTTATATATATATATATATATATATATATATATATATATATATATATATATATATATATAATATATCGTTATATATATATACAGTAAAGTCTCGTTATATCGATATCAAGGGAGTCCGATAAAATATCGATATAACCGGGATTTTATCGATATATCATATATCGATATAACGAGACTTTACTGTATATATACAGTAAAGTCTCGTTATATCGATATCGGATATATCGATAGTCCGGTTATATCGATACTATTTCTATGCACGCACGGAGAAAATTACATGCAAACAGGGTCGGATATATCGATAGTCCGGTTATATCGATATTTTTTCGGACTCCCTTGAATATCGATATAACGAGACTTTACTATATATATATATATATATATATATATATATATATATATATATATATATAATACGGTATTTGGATAAAAGGCACACGGGTATTTCATTTCATTGGTATTTCAAGATGAAGAGGGCTTTTTGAATGTTTGTGGTGAATTGTTCCTGCTGGCTCCCGTCTAGTGTGAAATAAGGCCATCCTTTCACAAACATTTATTGACAAAGTTTCATAGAATTTAGATACGCAAAAAGAAAAGTGGAAAAGAACATTTTGCAAATCTATACAGAGACTTATATTTTTTATGCAGCAAATAAACCCATCGTGTGGACTCGCTGACTTTTCGCTGCATTTAATGCAGTTGTTAGTTTAAAGCACAGCTGTCAAAGTCAAGGCCCGCGGGCCAAATCCGGCCCGCCACATCATTTTTTTTCGGCCCTCGAAAGCAAATCAAACTTGTTAAATTCCATGATGATTGCTAAATTCTGAGCCAAAATTTCATATTTTTGGATGTCAACCACAATAAAAGTCATTATTCTTGACTTCAGATTTGAAAACGAGTTATTCATTAATTTGCTGTGTGCTCTATATGTAATATTTGAAGGGATTTAAACATTCTAATGGGTTCCCCAAATTCATAACGGCCCTCGAGAGGAAACCATAACTACAATGTGGCCCGCGGCAAAAAATGACTTTGACACCCCTGGTTTAAAGCAATCATTTTTAAGAAGATTTGCAATTAATAATCTCTTTGTAAAAAATAAAATACAATACAAGCATTCTCAGGATAGTGTCACACTATCCCAAGTTATTTAAAAAAAATGTCCATTCACCATATTTCCTCAAATAGTGGTCCTCTTCCTCAAAGTAGACTCCTTCATCTTCCCCGCAAGGAGAAACAAATAAGTACGATGTGAATCTTGGTTCAAAGCAGGACATGAAAAAGAAGTCTGTTGCTAACCAAAACAACAACGTTTAACCAGACACAAAAAAAGATGAATTTAAAGGTCGAGTCGACAATAGCTACCCGGTAACATTGCCTTTTGTGTTTTGCAACCATCAATTCGGCCTTGTCTCTAACATATGGCCACTGAACGCTGTTGCGAGGGTTTGAATCGTAATTTAATTCCTAGTAATTATTTCAAGTGATGCCCTCAAAAAAAAATCCACAAATCGGGGATCATATAGTCAGGCATTGGTGATCACCGCTCCACAATCCAGTCGTTTCACCCACCCTGCAATATGAAAGACGATCTTGCATCTAAAATACTGATCAGGGTTTTCTATTTAGATACTGGAAGCTGCAACATTTCCTCTTAAAGGACAAGCGACACCATTTTTTTGTTTCCCAACTGACATCAGAAGAACGTTTTATAGCATCTAAAATACCCAAAACACGCAGGCTGATATTTTTAGTCAAATGCAAAACACCAATAAAAATGATTTAAGTGTCCCAAAACTATTTCAAAATGACCTCAGAGATGGCAAGTTTCAGAAGGTCCCGCCCCCTTGTTCGTGACATCACGCCAGGACGTCTTGCCTTGCTCGAGAATCAAAACAATGGCTTCAGATTCGGAGAAGATGCTTTCTTGTTACTCATCCAGTTATGAATATGATTGAAATAGTTCTGAAGAGGAAAACATAAATGTTTGCATTCGATAAAAGAAGTCCCCCCCCCCCATATCAATTCGAGCCGTCAGTACACCAATGTAGCGTCCCAGAAAATGCACTGATGGCGCCTAAGCTCCGTTGCTGGGAATTTGTGTCAGCTAGTATGAAATAGTAGTCTTGGTGCAACACACAACGATTTCCCATCGCGTTATTTATGTTTTCCTTCTAATTTCGCCATCAACACGAAGTTTTCAGACCAAACAACGTACCCAAAATGCATTGTGTGTCGCTTTCTCGGTCAGGGGCGTTCCTTCAGTGACGTCACGTCAGGAATCGTCACCAACTCAAAAACAAGACTTCCTGAATATTCAGCTCGAGTCTTAAAACGTAAAATATAGCTACATGCGGTGGAATCTTTGTAAAATACGCTCAGTAGAAGTAATTTGAAGTGATTTTACAAATTATGGACACAACTTGTCCGGAGGCGTCGGTTGTCCTTTAAAGAGGAAGTCAACCCGCTTTCTTATGATTTCTTTTCATATCTCTAAAAATACTCATTTAGAATGAGTTTTAAATTCCACTTGCCATTGACATAAGCGACAGTACCAGTGACCGATTAACGGACGCTTTCCCTACCTGCGGTTTTGTAAAAATGAAAACATGAACCTTTGCCACTATTTGCGGAAATACGCCATTACCTTTCTCTCTCTCTCGTTTTACTGAAACATAGTAACGTCCATTTTGTTGCACTGTTTGTAAACTCTTGTGTTCATGTTGAGTGTCAAATACGGAGAACAGAAAGGAGGCCGTCACGGCGAGGCCTCCGACGACGTCCCTCGCTGGCTGCTCTTGTATGACGGTAGGAAGGGCAAGTAGCGGAAAAAGCCAAAGCGCTTCCAGATGATGTTGCAAAAGGGAATGTCATAGCACGACTGGTCGCACGTGGCTTTGCTTCCCTGGTTTTCCGTGTGCTGCCATTTGCTGAGGCCTCGCTCCTCGGCGCTGCCTGGGGGAGGGAGAGGAACAATGTGGATTGCTTCATTGATACTTTTGAGGATTTCTTTTGTGAATAAGTACACTCACAAGGCTTATTCTGAACCCTCCACTGCAAGGGTGTCAAACATACGGTCCGAGGGCCGGAACCGACCCCCAAGGAGGCCACGGTCATAAGCCACGGTATCACTGTACTAGTTTTCAAATTTGAAGTAAAAAATAATGACTGTTTTTGTAGTTTAAATGGGACAATTTGAAAATTTGGTTCGGACTTTAGCAAGCATCATGGAAGTTTGATTTGCTCCAGCAGACATTTAAACAGCTTCTTCCCCCAAGCCATTAACTCTTTGAACTCTTCAACAGTAGCCAAAATGGAACTGTATAGTGCCACTTAGCAGTTTTTTTGACGACGATACTAGTGCAGCGTGTTCTACCGGAAACAAATTCCTTGTGTGTTCTACATACTTGGCAATAAAGATGATTCTGATTCTGATTCTGATTCTGATTTCTCGGGCCAAATAAACTGATGTGGTGGGCCAGAATTGGCTCTCGGGCTTGGACTTTGACACCTGTGAGCTATAAGAATGCTGTGCACAAATATATGTTGAGATTTCATGGATATTTTTGTCTTTTTAAGTATCTGGGGATAGGGTCCACTCCCCCCCCCAAAAAACCTCATGATCAGTTAATCGCAAATGGATAGAGGTTGCCTGTATCTGTCATGAAAAAGAAAAACATAGTTCTGGCTTGTTGATGTCAGGAGAGATGAAGCAAATCCCAGAAGGAACACAAATATAAAGCACACGATCATATTACCCAGTCTTATGTATGTCACTATGGGGCTTACTGTTTCTACAGAGTACAGGGCGCTTTGATATTACCTGGAATGGTGTTGTCCAAAATGAAACCAAAGAAGCCGCCAATGAACATATGTGTCGTGAAGAGCACCACAATGATCTGGTCTAGTTCCTTGATTCCTTCAAAAGACAACACACACACGTACACACAACTGTTTGAATGCTTGTGAAATGTGACCGATGTACTGTAAATTATGGACATCCAAGGAGGCCTCAGAGGACAGATCAGAGCACTGGTTCTTCAACAAGGTTAGAATTAGTTGAACTTTCTTCCCTAGTTAATTTCACATGATGAGAAAGTTCCAATTTGTTTCTTGACAAGATTATGACTTTGTTCTCATCACTAGAAATGTAGTGCAATTTTACAACTTTGTTGTTCCTATGGCGCATCGGGGTACATGTGGTACAGTGATACCTTGGCTTACGAACTTAATTGATTCCCAGACAGAGCGTGTAAGGCGAAGTGTGTATCCCAAAAATTAATTTCCCATAGGAAACCATTAAAATGAGAATAATCCGTTCCCATGTCCCCATAAAACATAATGTTCTACTTTCTAGTTTTCCAAGCCTTAAAACTACACAAAAAATACCTTATTTTATGTATAATAAATGTGCTATGGTATTATAATTAAAGAAATAAACTGTAATGTATAATAAAGTCGCTCATTGTGGCAGCTCCGTGTGTACACGGAAAAATAGTTCGTATGCCAAGGTAAAATGTTCATAAATGTAACGTTTTTTTAAACCGAAAAGTTCATAAGCCAAGGGCTTTGTAAACCAAGGTATCACTCTAGTTACAGTAAAGTCTCGTTATATCGATATCGGATATATCGATAGTCCCGGTTATATCGATACTATTTCTATGCACGCACGGAGAAAATTACATGCAAACAGGGTCGGATATATCGATAGTCCCGGTTATATCGATATTTTTTTCAGACTCCCTTGAATATCGATATAACGAGACTTTACTGTATTTTAATTGTCATTCAGATTATCATAGCCTTCTCAGAAAACTGTCTCTCTACTCTAATGAAGTGATGACGCTTAAAGACAGGATAAAAATAATAGAAATAAAAGATGGAGGAAGCAAAGTTAAAGACATTTTGCAAGAAATTGTGAAAACGTTCCTGATGATTCCCAAACATGATTTTGTTCTAGAGGAGTTTCTCTGTGTTAGTAAACATTTCAGTAAAAGAAACATTGTGGTAGCTACTACTTCGCAGGTGCAATACAGTGATACCTAGGTTTACGAACTGAATTGGTTCCCAGACAGTGTGTAAGGTGAAAAGTGTGTATCCCAAAAATTCATGTCCCATAGGAAACCATTAAAATGAGAATAATCTGTTCCCAGGTCCCCATAAAACCTAATTTTCTACTTTCTAATTTTCTAAGCCTTAAAACTACACAAAATATACATTATTTTATGGATAATAAATGTGCTACGGTATTATAATTGAGGAAATAAACTGTACTGTATAATAAAGTCGTTTTATTTACCTTTGTAATGGTCGTTGATGGCTTGATGGAATGGAATGGCCAGTTTCATCAGCATTAAACACTTGATGAGGAACGTAACCTTTTTCTTTCACCCTCTTGAGGAATGATCCCTTGTAGGTGCTTTCTCTGCGATAACTTTATCTAGTTCCTCATCAATTGTGTTCTGTTTAGCTGGGTCGATAGCTTTTTGCATCAAGTGTCCAGATGGCTTGTGCTGGTTATTTGTGGCGCCTCGATGGGATATTTTAACCTTGCAGTCTACACTCTGCCTTTGAACTATCAAAATTTCTAATTTCAAAAACTATCTGCCTGTCTCTTTAATGTTTACACCCCCCCCCCCCTTAACTGCTGTGTTCCTGACCAATCACGTGGCTTTAACCGAAGACTGGGAACGGGGAATAGAGGACAAAAACAGTCGTCTGCCATTTTGTTGTTAGAAGAACAGGCTCGTTCGCGAACGACACATCATCATTGAGGCAGCTCCGTGTACGAAAAATGTTCGTATGCCAAGGTAAAGTTTGTATGCCGAGGTAAATTTTTCATAAATGTAACGTTTGTAAGTCAAGGGGTTCGTAAACCGAGGTATCACTGTACTTGGAGTAGTAGTACAACTTGTGAATGGTTTAGTGCCGCAGTTGTTTTAATGGGGATGAGCGGTGCAACCCAGAATTATAAAAAAAATCAACAAACAGAACACTGAACATCCTAGAATCCACTGCAAGGATGGCAAACTGTTCACCTGTCACAGTGAATTTGTGGGCGCCTCATGAAGTATTGCTTCAAGTTCACAACGTCGGTCAAAAGTTTAGGATCTTGTCTCAACATGTCTGGCAGTCGGTCGGGGCAACGGATCGAGCCACAGGGCTCTCCTCCGGCAAGCATTGCTTATCTGAGGCAGGCAGATTACGGGGGGGGGGTATGCCAAGCGGATTGGGGAGCTAAGCGGCCTAGACCTGAGAGCGGCAGACCAGGGCAACCGCAGATAAGCACTTTCCTCAGAAGATACCACGATCATCTTCTTATGGTTAGTGGCCCTTTCCTTTCCGGCTTCCCGTTCACGTTTGTCATGTCTTGCCAAAGAGGAACTTGGTGTCAGGTTGAAGGACTGCACGTTAAGGCTTTGCCACCATGCCAGGTGCTTTAATACATGGATGTTCCCACCCAACGATCTGCGGACTGTTATGGGGCATTGGCTGTTTGGGTCCAGCTGTGAGCAAATTTAGCAGATGTGGCGAAAATATGTATTTTTGCGTAAGTCATTGCAAAATTAGCATAATGCTGAGAGCTAGCTTGAAAATTGGATTTTATGTCTTGCCTGTCATTATTGAATTTCTATGCGTTTTTCAGATGATTATTTGATTAACGAACGATAAGAATAAACGAAGATACACACGTTGAATATCTGACTTAAACGTGAAATTGACAGTCTGCATGAAAACATTTGGCAATGACTGTTGCCGTAATCCATTTGTTCTCTTTTCAACGTGGTGCAGTTGTCGTAGTTGATCAAGAAGAAACTTGTCTTTAAATATCTGAGCCCATCCTGCATCTTATGCCAGCTGTGATTAAAACATGCAAGTTCAGAGCAATCAAGCACTTGCCAAGTACATTGATACTTTGGCTTACGAACTTAATTGATTCCCAGACAGAGTGTGTAAGGCGAAAAGTGTGTATCCCAAAAACTAATTTCCCATAGGAAAACATGAAAATGAGAAAAATCATTTCCCAGGTCCCCATAGCAATAATGTTCTACTTTCTAATTTTCTAGGCCTTAAAACTACACAAAATATATCTTATTTTATTTACAATACATGTGCTATGGTATTATAATTAATATTATAATATGATGGGATATTTTAACCTTGCAGTCTACACTCTGCCTTTGAACTGTCAAAGTTGAAACGCTCTGCCTGTCGTCTGCCTGTCTCTTTAATGTTAAAACCTCCTCCCTCACTGCTGCGTTCTTGACCAATCACGTGGCTTTAACCGAAGACTGGGGGCGGGGAATAGAGGACAAAAAAAAGGCGGCAGCCATTTTCATTTTGGAGAACGGCTCTCTCTCTCTCTCTCTGTAAACCCCACCGCCCTCACTGCTGCGTTCTTCACCAATCACTTGGCTTTAACCGAAGACGGGGCAGGTAATGGAGGACAAAAACAGTCGGCTGTCATTTTGTTGTGAGGAGAACGGGCTCGTTCGCCAACGACACATCATTCATTGTGGCAGCTCCGTGTGTATCCCGAAAAATAGTTTTTATGCAAGGGTAAAATGTTCATAAATTTAACGTTCGTAAACCGAAAAGTTCGTAAGCCAAGGGGTTCGTAAACCGAAGTATCACTGTATATGAGTTTGAATCGACAACAACAAAAAGAAATAATAATAAAATTCATTAATTTGCCTAGGCAGTCAGGAGAAGAATGGTCTGTGGTAAATACCTTAAAGTTTGTGTACTAGTACGCTCTTTTTCCTGAAGAGTCTGTTAATTCTGCAGACGAGCAAGATTTCAAACAAATGCTCAAAATACTTTACAATGAACCTTTTGGGGATTTGTTTATTAATATGGTACCCATACATTGCAAGTGTTTTAATGGGCGTTAGAACCGATTTTCAATATCCCTGATATTCAGCAGCTTCCCATTTAGACATGAGGGATATGGAATCAGTACCCGAACAGCTTGCCATCGGCGTCTCTTAAAGGCGGAGCTGCTCAGTTCAGAGCTGACAAAGCGAGTTACAAATCCATTCCTCGAAATCCTCACTTCAACCCAAACAAACAAGTAGGCAAAAGCAGACGTTAAGGTAATTAGGCACTTGAAATCTGGGCCAGGGGGACTCAAAAGGTGAGTGAGAAGCCATTGCCATCTGGGTCCTGTGGGATTTGGGAAGACCTTTTGAGTTTTATGGGAGATTAAAAACTGGCACGACCGCTGCCATCCTGCCGTTGTAGGTAATCTGCCAGCCCACACCGAGCCCATTTATCAAACATGCAAGGAAGACGTCTGAAAACAAGCTACAACCTGAACGCGGACGAGCCAAACCTAAAAGCAGACCACTGTTCACGTGGGGGGGGGGGGACAACCAACACCATTTTTTTGTTTCCTAACTGACATCAGAAAAACGTTTTATTGCATCTAAAATACCAAAGACACGCAGGCTGATATTTTTAGTCGAATACAAAACACCAATACAAACGAGTTAAAGTGTGTCAAAACTACTTCAAAATGACCTCGGAGATACCGAGTTTCAGAAGGTCCCTCCAGGACATCTAGCCTTGCTCTAGAATCAAAACAATGGCTTCAGATTCGGAGAAGATGCTTTCTTGTTACTCATCCAGTTATGAATATGATTCAAATAGTTCTGAAGAGGAAAGCATAAATGTTTGCAATCGATTAAAGAAGTCTTCCCGTATCAATTCGAGCCTTCGGCACTCCAATGTAGCGTCCCAGAAAATGCACAGGATGGCGCCCAAGGTCCGTTGGAAATTGTCTGATTTGTCTGCTGGGAATTTGTGTCAACTGGTATCAAATAGTAGTCTTGGGCAACACATAACGATTCACCATTGCATTATTTATGTGTTTTCCTTCTAATTTCGCCATCAACACCAAGTTTTCAGACCAAACAGAGTACCCAAAATGCATTGTGTGTCGCTTCCTCGGTCAGGGGCTTTCCAGACGTGATCATCAACTCAAAAACAAGACTTCCTGAATTTCCAACGCAAGTTTTAAAACGTAAAATATAGCTATGCCGTGGAATCTTTGTCAACTACGCTCAGTAGAAGTCATTTGAAGTGATTTGACAAATTATGGACACAACTTGTCTGGAGGCATCGGTTATCCTTTAAGAGCCATGTCATGGCTGGTGTGTGAACTTATATTTACCTGTGTCGATGATTCCGGGGTTGGAGTGAAACCATGTGGGCAAAACAAGACCGCTGAACGTAGAGAAGCCAAGGATGAGCAGGTTACGAGATGAGTTAAGGTCCACATACTGAAGGCATAAAACGAGAGGAACAACAGTATAGCAATTTTATTTGCAGATGCAAACCATTATGTTGCGTTTTACAGTGCTTCGACTGAAATCCATTTTGCATCATGCTGTGATGTATGGCATGTTTATATGTACAGATTTATTGGATGGACGCTGACTCTAATTTTCTTACATTTCGGAAGATTGTTTTTCGTGTTTGTATTTGTACTGCTCGGATAAATGTAGTAAATTGTATTCAAGCTGTAAAATAGAGAAGAGTAGTTTTGCTACAGATGAATTTGGTTTCTGTAATGGAGCAAAAATTTGTATCCTTAAAAGGAAAAGACACATTTAGTATGTCTGTATTATGTACATATATATCTAAATATATATCTAAATGCATTTCTTGATTCTGCACTATGTACAGTCTTGTTTATAGAACGGTTTTTGCACATCTACATTTGCACAGTATACAGTTGACATTTTTATTTTGTTATGCTTAGAATATCTTGTTTTCTATCCTTTCACTCCCACCCCAACCCCATCCCTCTTCAATTGCTGCTGTGGACTGCAAATTTCCCCATTGCGGGACGAATTAAGGTATTCTGATTCTGATTCTGATTCTGATTCTGATATATAATAAGTAGAATAAGACTTCCCTAATGTGTTTTTACTCGCATAAGTCAATTCCCCGTGGGTTTATAGGAAATTGCTTATTTTCTATGCGACCCTAAAAGTACATTCAAACGTATTTGAGTGTGTTTATATTCACTCCTTTAAAGGACAACCGACGTCTCCGGACAAGTTGTGTCCATAATTTGTAATATGGCTTCAAATGACTTCTACTGAGCGTATTTTACAAAGATTACACCCCATGTAGCTATATTTTACGTTTGAAGACTCGTGCTGAATATTCCGGAAGTCTTGTTTTTGAGTTGGTGACGAGTTCGTACGTGACGTCACTGAAGGAACGCACCTGACCAAAAAAAAGGACATATTGTAGCAGTCCTTCCATCACGTCAATGCTTGTTTGGTCTGAAAACCTCGTGTTGCGCCAGAAGAGGACGTCCAGGCTCTAAGCTATAAGGAATTTATCAGCCTATGGAAACGCAATACACTCTCATGTCTACAAGAGGTCGCCATTTTCTGCCTCTTTTTCTGGGATGCTACATTGAAGTCCAGATGCCTCAAAATGACATGGAATTAATTCTTTAATTGATTGCAAACACGCATGCTTTCCTCTTCAGAACTACTTGAATCATATTCATAACTGGATGTGTAACAAGAAAGCATATTCTCTGAATCTGAAGTCATTGTTTTGATTCTATTTAAATCATTGTTATTGGTGTTTTGCATTTGAATAAAAGTATCATACTGCGTGTTTTGGGTATTTTAGATGCTATAAAAAGTTTTTCTGATGTCAGTTAGGAAACAAAAAAGTGACGTCGGTTGTCCTTTAAACTAGTTAAAAATCAGATTTTATTTACATATACAGTAAAGTCTCGTTATATCGATATCGGTTTTATCGATAGTACCGCTTATTACGATACTATTTCTATGAACGCAAGGAGAAAATTACATGCGCGCAGGGTCGGATATATCGATAGTCCCGGTTATATCGATATTTTTTCGGACTCCCGAGAATATCGATATAACGAGACTTTACTGTATTTGTACATTTGTGCAATGTGTGTATTTTCTATTATTTTTGTGACTGCTTTATTTCCTGTACATGATAGTTGTCAATGTTTGGGAGGCTTTTCCTGAGCACATTCATCTTTATTATGTTCAGAGAGTTGATCGATTAAAAGGTTTCTTCAGCCGTCATCTGTACTTCTTTGAAGGTGTCGGACATTTCGCTTCTTATCAAGATGCTTCTTCAGCTAACTAAAGTCTTCCTGGTAGTATCGGCCCTATATATATATATATATATATATATATATCGATATATATATATATATATATATATATATATATATATATATATATATATATATATATATTATAAAAGAGAACAGAGCGCTAAAAACATATTTAGGAAGGCTAAGCACACTGACCAATACTTAATTTTTGATTCTAACCACCCTATATATATATATATAGCCATATATATGCCATATATATATATATATATATATATATATATATATATATATATATATATATATATATATATATATATACAGTAAAGTCTCGTTATATCGATATCGGATATATCGATAGTCCCGGTTATATCGATACTATTTCTATGCACGCACGGAGAAAATTACATGCAAACGGGGTCGGATATATCGATAGTCCCGGTTATATCGATATTTTTTCGGACTCCCTTGAATATCGATATAACGAGACTTTACTGTATGTATATATATATATATATATATATATATATATATATATAGGGTGGTTAGAATCAAAAATTAAGTATTGGTCAGTGTGCTTAGCCTTCCTAAATATGTTTTTAGCGCTCTGTTCTCTTTTATAATTACTTTGCCATCCAAAAAGGCTAGTTGGTTCTCTTTAATGTCCTCGCGAGTAAATTTAATGTTGATATCTGTTGTTGAGGTGATCTGCGAAGGATCGAATTTCTTGTTTTTTAATTATGACGAAAGTATCGTCCACATATCTAAACCAGTGTCGAGGTTTTGTCCCCGGTAAGGATGTCAGGGCCTGTTTCTCCATCTCTTCCATGTACAGACTAGCCACTATGGGTGAAACTGGTGAGCCCATAGCACAACCATGAATTTGTGTGTAAAATTTCTCCCTAAATTGAAAATATGTAGTATTAAGGCAAATTTCCAATAATTGGCATATGTGGTCCGGTTTAAGTTTGGTTCTTACGTATTTTCACGTAATTTTCACGTAAACATAATTCGCCCTTCTACACAGCAATGTCAGATATTTCTCTACAGTAGATTTTCATCTTTTTTCTCCAGATGTTGCTATCATTCATCTGTCGCTGTTTTTGTGCTTTGACAAAATGCTGTTTTGTGGCTCTGTATAGACGGTGGGGGGATGGAAAAAAATTGCAACGTGGGAAAGTTTTTTTTCCTTTTTTCTTCTCCTGTTGGTTCCTTCGGATCGAAGAACCAAACGGATTGTTTCTCCCCTGTTAAGAATTCTGAGAACCCTGTCCCAAATGGTGACTGCTGTGAGACATGAAAACAACCAAATGGTTGTGTACATTCTTTTTAAGTCATTTGTCTTTCTTTCGTGAGCTTGTTTGTCTTTTTTTTCATTTTGATCTCCAAATAATTTCCACATGATGTGGGGAGGTTGCGGTATTTATTGCTTACTATTCACATAATTGCTTCCCAAATGCCTGCAAATAATTTCTTCCCATTGAAGTGATAAAATGAAAAGGGGTGCTGCTCACATCTTGTCTGTGACAATATGTGCATGACTGGACTACAGTTTAACACATATCTATGTTGAGCAAATTTCTGGGTTAATTTAAACAACATGCTTGTCTGCTGGTTGCATCTATAATTGGCAAAATGTAGATGGCTGGTAAATTCTGGTAGCCTATGCCAAGTGATGATCAGTACCGTCAAGTAAATAAATAAATAAATAAATAATACAATTAAAAAAAATTGATACAGATAATGTATTTATCTATGCTCTTGCTTGTGTATTCATCGACTTAGTATGGGTCAATATTGCAAAATAAGTACTATGGTACCTCTACTACTTTGATTCTATCAGAAATTTCGAAACTACAATAATCTCTGAATATACATGCATTTTCCATGTAAATGTGCAAATCCTCTGTGCCAATTGGATGCCAGAAAGATGCTAGGTAATAGCCAATGGCAGAACACAGAGAAGTATGTAGTGTTTAGGGGAGTGGGAGCTGCGAGTAGCAGCCCATTCTGTAACCTTTCGTATCTTGAAATTCTGTTCATAACAAGAGTCAAGAACTTTAAATTTTCCCATGAAGAGACATTTATAAGTAGAAGGTTCCCCTGTATGTATTTCCTTTTCCACCCATCTCACTCATTCATGTATGTAGACGGTGTGTAAATCAATGGTAACATTGTTTCGTACTGTGAATGTGCGTCTGCCTACCTGCAGATTAGATATGCCTACGGCGGCGATCATTCCAAACATAATGAGAAACATGCCCCCGATAACTGGATCTGGGATGGTAATAAAGACAGCTCCAAACTTCCCAAAAATTCCCAGGACAATCATGAGAATTCCCGTCGTCTGGAGTACTAGTCTGCTGCCAACCTAGGGTGCACAGTGGAGAGTTAAGGAGAGTTTAGTGGTGGGGGTGCCGGTGTGATAGAGTCTTAGAGTTAGTACAGAGTCTTTGATCATAGGCAAAACCAGCATCAAACAACCATACAAGAACTATAAAATCTTTGGAGACCTTCCATAAAGTTGGAAGCCAGTGTGCTGTAGAATTGGCTTCAGTTTCCAGACGTGTCGAGTGGATCACATGTGTATATTGTCAACATTATCATTTTATTAGCATTTTCTTCAAAGATGTCAACCATTCGCAGTCTGGCCAAAATACTTTGTGTTCAGAGAGTGGATTCAAATTGGAAGAGGATCAATAAAAAGATGACGAGAAGGCTTTGATCGTGTTAATGGACTGGTTAGCACATCAGCCTCACACAACAGAGTTCCAGCTGGGATAGAATCCAACAAGCCCGCGACCCTCGTGAGGATAAGCGACTCACATTGTGGATGGATGAGGCTTTGACCATAGCTACCTTGGATTTGAACTCCATTTCCTATTATCCTCGAATCCTTCAATTGGCATTTGATCACAGGTACGGGGTGTTTTCAAGACCCAACAAGTCTTGAAATAATCTGAATTACCCAATCACTCAAACTCCAAACTCAAACCAACCCTAAGTCAAAGTCAGCTTTATTGTCAAATATGCTAATATGCATGACTTACAGCACAGATGAAATTAATGTCCTCTCGGATCCAAGGCACTTATAATGTGGCTAAAAAAGACAGACAATTGACAAGAGACAATACATGTAATTTCTGAACGTGAAGTGAGGTAGTGTCGTATGTAAAGTGAGGTGGTGACGTATGTAAAGTGAGGTAGTGACGTATGTAAAGTGAGGTAGTGACACATGTAAAGCGACGTAGTGTAGTAATGCAAAAGCAAACAAAAAAAGGTTGAAGTGAGGTCTTGCAGGAAAAAAAACAGAGAAAATTAGAGTTCAGGATGATAGTACAGTGTGTAGCGTGTACTCAGAGTTCGGTGAGTGTGGCAGTGGGAAGGGACAGGGGGGGCAGGGCTGGTAGAGTGTTAAGTCTCCTGACTGCCTAGTGGCAGTCAACCTAACTCCACCCACCCACAGTCATTCATTTCCGAATGCTCCCCTGAACCCCTGAATCCTCTACCTCAACTCTGAACCTGAAGACTTCGCTATTCTCCCCAGTCCATTTAACAACACGTTGCCCGTAGTTCAATGTGATCCCCTCGTGTCCCCGGCAAATCTTTCATCACTTGACTTGACTCAGCTGGCACTAAACGGCAGGAATTATTTTTCCAAGGTGTAAGTAGAGAGGAGCAACAAGGGCTGCTGCAGAGTCAAATGCGTTTGTCTCTATTAAGAAGTATTCTGTCAACAGCGCTGTCATCTGACGGAATTTGGGATAAGTAATGGACACCTCAAATGTGCTGCGATCGGCTTTTTTTCCGTGAATTGATACACGCGGATGTTGACGCTCGAATGATGGGAAGCGACTTGCAAAGCAGGGTGCGTCTCCTGGATCATCATCCGTCAATAAAACGACTGACACATAATGTTCATAATGCTCTGCAATAAAAACCAATTTGCCTTACCACATCTCGGCTTCAGGTTCGGAACAGTCAACACAAAAAGGTTTGTAATATAACGCTGTTCGCAGGCCGCGCATATTTTGAGTATGGGAATATATTCCTTGTCGAAAATATCCCGTTTCGACTCATTATTTTGAGATTGGGTATCGCTTCAAACTTAAAAACTCATGAAATGGAGTTAAATGACATTTATGGGTTTCGCTGTTCGCTTTTCAGGACAGACAGCATTGTTCGTACTGGAAACGTAAGGGTTTCAAAGGGTACCAAATTTGGGTTTTAGACCCATGTTAGAATTTCAGGGCTGGTTCAGAGTGTTTCAAATTAGTCTTTCAAGACTGGTTGACTCAAATCAGGGCCACCGTTTAAATTTGCAATGAAAGCTGGGTCAGGACGAAAGAGTAACGTTTTCAATAAGAGGTTTTATTCCCAGCTAAGATTGTATAAGTAGGGTTTGAAATTTGGGTTTGAATTGGAAAAAAATGGTTTCAAACCAGAGTCAGGGTTACAAACCAGATTAGGGATTAAA
This sequence comes from Hippocampus bargibanti, assembly GCF_051943395.1. Taxonomy (NCBI): domain Eukaryota; kingdom Metazoa; phylum Chordata; class Actinopteri; order Syngnathiformes; family Syngnathidae; genus Hippocampus; species Hippocampus bargibanti. The sequence goes on along the minus strand of NC_142738.1, from coordinate 4,360,007 downwards.
AACCAAAGTTTCAAACCTGGTTTACCATTTCAAGATTGGGTTGCAAATTGGACCTCAAGTGAGATTAAGGTTTAAAATCAGAGTTGTTGGGTGTTTCAACCAGTGTTTGAAATAACGTCTGCCAATTTTTACGTCGGGCGTACAACTTTTAAAACGTCTTGGCCCGGGTGGCCAACAACTTCTTCAAGAAAAAAAACTGTTTTGTTTTTTTTCGAATGAAACGTATTCAATAAAGTAAAAGCTACAAGCAAACCGCTACAAGCCACATGGGCTCCTCTTTCCAGCTTTATTCAAATTGCCAAACAAACGTTCATTTGGCAATTTGCATACTCGGCACGGCAGCCAATCAGAAGCCTGTTTCACGCTTTGTACTACACTGTGACTGTAAAGTTTTGAAAGGCGCTTAGAAATAGCAGTTCACACTGTTTTTAGGAGACAACGCAATGCAAACATTGCATTGTGCACCATGACAACAACTGGAGCAAAATCTTCAACAAGGGATATTTACCATAAATTAAGCAAGGCAGCATTTGTGGTGGGTACTTCCTGAATTAAAAAAAAATCCTTTCTACTTCGCAACAATGTTTAGGGTTTTTTTTTGCGATTAGTCCTCTTATTGTGGTTCAAGTTGGAAAAAAAGGGGCAGCCAACTTTACGGCCGGGTAGGCAACTTTATGGCCGGGCAGGCAACTTTTCAGAGATGTCTACAGTGGTGTCCACTAACTTTTTGTCATGAGTTTCAGACACTGTTTCAACAAAGGATTTGTAATTTTTGTTTATTTTATTCGGCAATTTTTTTAAACAAGAGTTAGTGTTTAAAGATTCAGATTAATCCAGTGTTGAACCTTGAAACAAGGGTCAAGGTTTTAATGTCTCAAGTCAGGGTTAGAGTATCATTCATGCACTTTTGTAGCACTTAGGCAGCATCCCAAATGTCACGGCAGTGCAAATATGATATTAGTTGGACGTCGATTGGCAGTCCGACAATTGAAGCCGTTTCCTGCAACTTTGTGATCTTTGGAGATAAAACAAACAGCAACTGTACTGTGTCCCTTGCGAATCTCTCAACACCTTGCTTGAGCGGTTGACAGCAAACGTCGTTGTTCGAAACTCTTGTTCTTACAAGGCGAAATTGGAGAAGAGCAGCGGCAAGTGTTAAAAGTGATGAAGAGACGCGTTTATTTCCTTCCTTTCCTTCCTTGGATTTACTGTACATTTATTAGTCTCGCAGTGGAGAAAGTTACATTTCACAGCAGCAAAATTGCCTGCTTTCATATTTTTAACAATCCATATACAGTGATAACATTCGTAAGCCAAGGTATCACTGTATTACTGCGGGCATAATGTAATTATTTTTTTATCGGTTTTGGCGGGCAGAGGGTTTTCATTATGTGTTGTTCCCATCCCCCCCCAAAAAAACTAGTTAATGTCATAAATAGCGTAACCGTATATGTGCAGGGTCTCACTGTACCTTGGTGATGCCAAGCGCAGCAATGTTCTGGCTGTAGGAGGTGGTCCCATTGCCCGTTCCCCATAAACCAGACAAGATACAGCCGATGCCTTCAACGGCAATGCCGCGGTTGATAGCATGGGTGGGCGGTGGGGGTGCACCCGACAGTCGGGCACAGGCATAGTAGTCGCCAATGGACTCCATGGTGGATGCCAAAACGCCCGCCATCATGCCGAGAACTGATGATACGCTGACCGTTGGCATGCCCCACTGACCTGCAAAAAGTGGATTTGAGCATTCTGAAGCAAGTTTTCAGGAAAATAGAATGCTTATGTTTTAGAAAATCCCATTTAATTCATACTGGGGATTGTCAACCTTTTTGCTCATGTTTGTTTTTAAAACGGACAGATGGGCCACATGATTTCAGGGCTCTATGCTACTTTTTGGACTGGTAGATAGCATTTTGTGCTACCAATTTGTTTGCACTTTTTTATCGACAGCATGACCATATTTGCTGTCATCTCGATTGACACTTTGGGGTTTTCTGAGGAGGTAAAAAGGAATGTTAAAATGATGACTGGAATATGACACTCATATTTGCTACAGGTATGTTGGACATGCTAGCTGTCTACTGGCTATATAGCGATATAGCTGGCTGGCTAGCTAGCGAGCTATTATCTATCTGTTGGCTAGCTAGCTAGCTTTCTATCTACAGTAAAGTCTCGTTATATCGATATCGGATATATCGATAATCCCGGTTATATCAATACTATTTCTATGCACGCACGGAGAAAATTACATGCAAACAGGGTCGGATATATCGATAGTCTCGGTTATATCGATATTTTTTCGGACTCCCTTGAATATCGATATAACGAGACTTTACTGTATTTGAGTTACTTCCTGGTTGAGTGAACGCTGGTGTGTGTGGCTGCCGCTGCTCACCTACAGAACAACTTATCCTGTGATTGCACCTTGAGAGTTTTGAAAGGCGCTTATAAATAAAATGTATTATTATTATTATTATTATTATTTACAGTATGTCCATTTTATGTAATAAGCCACAAGATGCTGTCAAAGAGCTAGTTTAGTAATGGTAGTCGTAAAAGTATTTTTTATCTTTTTCACATTTGAAATTTCTTGCCTAGTCTCCTGAGACAACGCTCTCCTTTGGCGCCTGTGGTCGAGTATTATACACACAGCGCCTGCGTCACCACATTGATTGACGTGTAATTCAACCACCGGTTGATGAAGTGCTACTTCCACAAGGGTAACACGAATGCCTGCGGTCTTTGTCAGGGCTTGCGCATGTTGTGCAGTCCTGCAGCTGCATTTTTATAGTCAAGGCTCAAGGTGCAGCCAATCCCAACCTTACAAAGAGCATTTAGGGTAATGAAACTTTGAAATTATAATGGGGAGGGCGGAGGGGGATCCACAATGTCTCCTTGATGTCCGCGATCCACATGTTTGTAAAGGCATACCGCAGCTTGCGTGACTGCGAAACTTTTGTAATTGTCTCCGGAAAAAGGTCTTCCAGGAATTTGTGATGATAATTTTTATTGTGCCAGTTTATGTGTTTATTCTTTGCACAGATAGACGCCAGGCACTTTTGTGACTCACAGTACTATAGGTAGTTTGAAAAGAGCCTGTCAAATGGCTCCCTCCACAGGAACGCTCCAAACCATGCGCACCAAAACCAACAGACATTCAAATGGCTTCTTTGGAAACAAAGTCCAGAACATTGTAAAATATGTCATTGATTGTTTTTTAAAAAAGAAACAAATATCTGTCTACCATGTGACTGCATCTACCATGCATTCTGTGTTCATTTGAATCTGTTTTGATTTTGGAATGGTGAGTTCCCCTATATCAATCTACAAAATCGATAAACATTTGAAAACCTAACCCTTGTTCAAAACTTGTTCTGAGTTTACCTGGGTAGGGAATGTGAAACCAGGGTGAGTTGGTGACAGCATCCAGGTTAATGTCTGTCCTCGCCGAGTAACCGTACTTGTCTGACTTGGACGGCAGCACCTCAGTGACCGTCAGTAGGAAGCAGACCAGCCAGCCGCCACACATTCCGAACAAGGCCTGGAGTTTAAGCAGGCAAACGTCAAGAAAATTACGATACACCAAGTGTGGGAACGTCGCTATCAGATACAGATGGGATAAAGCCAAAGGAAAATTCTTTGAAATATTTTATTTGGACTGCCTGGATTTGGTCCGTTGACATTATGAGGACGTGCTGCTGTGTGTTTTGGATTATACGGGGGAGATAACGCATAGGCATCCGGGTATACTCTGGTTCAAGGAAGCCACATTTAAGTGTTTTTCAAACTGTAGAAGCTACTTTGAAAAAATTAAGGGTGTTCTGACGTCAAATGTTCCTCTTTTCATAACTGCCTGGTGTTTTTTCCTTGGCACGGTGAATAAGCGTGAAAGTTTTCATTCATGAGAGGATTTAATGAAGGTCTGACTTCTCATAGCTAAGTGATGACTCCAAAAAATTCTCATCGTGTAAACTGCAGGGGTCTCCAAAGTCCGTCCTCGAGGGCCGCCGTCCTGCCTGTTTTCCAGCTCTCCCAGGAGCAACGCACCTGATTTAAATCATCAGGACCATTTTGATGCTGCTTCAGAGCTGGCTGATGAGCTGATCATTTGAATCAGGTGTGTTGCTCCTCGGAGAGCTGGAAAACAGGCAGGACAGCGGCCCTCGAGGACCGACTTTGGAGACCCCTAGTGTAAATTCTTAAAGCCCTGACTTGGAACGCTCATCAGCAGCTCAGAGAACCTTGTACTTTGTCATGCAATTTAGATGGAATAGTGACAAATGACTTTTTAGGTCAAGTCAAATTCCTGGAGCAGTGGTTCTTAAATTGGGTTCGATCGAACCCGAAGGGTTGGGTGAGTCGGTCTCAAGCGCTCGTGGATCCTATACCACAGAGGTCCACCCCTCAGTCTAGTCTGCACACTCATTGAAAGAAGGGTTCGGTGAATGAGCATATGGAACTCGTGGGGTTTGGTGCCTCCAACAAGAACCACTGTCCTTGAGTGTCCAATTTATCCTTTTCAAGATGCCCCGTAAAAATAATCAAAATTGCTCTGTAACATTCACATGGCTGGGCGTTCACTTGTCTTTCACTGTCGCATTAAAGGACAATCGACGGCATTTTTTTGTTTCCTAACTGACATCAGAAAAACGTTTTATAGCATCTAAAGTACCCAAAACACGCAGGCTGATATTTTTAGTCAAATGAAAAACACCAATAAAAATGACTTAAAGTGTACAAAAACTACTTCACAATGAAACCGGAAATGGCCAGTTTCAGAAGGTCCCGCCCCCTTGTTCGTGACGTCACGCCAAGACGTCTTGCCTTGCTTGAGAATCAAAACAATGGCTTCAGATTCGGAGATGCTTTCTTGTTACTCATCCAGTTATGAATATGATTCAAATCGTTCTTAAGAGGAAAGCATAAATGTTTGCAATCAATTAAAGAAGTTATTCTGTGTCATTTTGAGGCATCTGGGCTGATGTAGTGTTCCAGAAAATGCACAAGATGGCGCCCATGCTCCGTTGGATATGGGCTGATTTGTCTGCTGGGAATTTGTGTCAGCTCGTATCAAATAGTAGTCTTGATGCAACACACAACGATTCACCATCATGTTATGTATGTGTTTTCCTTTTAATTTCGTCATCACACAAACAAAGTACCCAAAACTGCATTGTTTCGCTTTCTCGGTCAGTGACAATACCTACCATGACGTCATGGTAAGCATCGTCACCAACTCAAAAACAAGACTTCCTAAATATTCAGCACAAGTCTTAAAACGTAAAATATAGCTATATGTGATGGAATCTTTGTAAAATACGCTCAGTAGAATTATGGACACAACTTGTCCGGAGGCGTCGGTTGTCCTTTAAAGAAGTCCATCATTCCATTATGCCGGGACGCCCTCTATTGTTTATGTGAGTCATCTTCAAGCACGCACGAAAAGTTACACTGAATTTATATTGATTTTTTTTTTTTTACGTCCCAACGTTTAAACCCCTGGAACGCGAGTGACTCAGAAAGCTCTTGGATGAATCAAAGATAATGTTTTGGCACTCGGGTCGATTCGTCACTTTCATGAAGGAACACATGCTGCGGCCGGTTGCATTCCACAAAGTCACGCTTGAAGTGATTCAGGAATCGAGCCAGCATCACAGGTGTGTGATCGTCAGCGGTTACTCAATAGTAATAGATCGGCATAATCGTTTGTGTGGCCGAGCGCGCAGAGGGCAAAAGAGTTCACGCGTGGAAACCGGTGACTCACCGAGAAGAGTTTGAAGAGTGGGTAGTGGAACACCTTCCACTTCTTGTCCTTGTAGGCAATCAATGGCACGTCCACTTTGCTCAGGTACTGCGAGAACAGCAGGATGAGGCACACCGTGCTGTGGGCGCATAACGTGGTAACGCAGCGGTTGAGTGACCTTACACGCTTTGCAACAAAGACTCATTTGAGAGCCAAACCTCGTTTTTGATAGCGTGATTTTGGCTTGAAAGCCCCATTGTAAACATGTAACCATGATTTAAAACGCTTAACTTTGACTTCCAGTCTAAATTTTAAGATTATTTCATTTGCCCGCACGCCGGTGTGAAGTTCGTAGGAGATGCTTTATCAATTCTAATGCTTGACACTTCTGCACGAAATTATCTTTGCCCGAAAAACACTTGTCGCTCCGCGAGATTGCATTTTTAATTGTTAGATTTTTTACCAAAATACATCATTTGGAGACTCTTTACCGTCTCTGATGTTTAATAGTAAAACATTCTCTACTTAAAATACTAATACTAAATACTCTCAGTTCTCGACCAAATCGGTTTTGGACCACAATATTTCAGATTTTTACGCCTTGGATTTTGACCGAAAATCGGTTTTCAAATATTTAAGAAAACCCAAAAATGCCATTTGACTCCTTTTGGTTTCCTTACATGAGGAAGTGGCGCTTCTTCGTGTAGCATTCATTGAGAGCAGAAATGTTTGTTGTGTGATTTACGCCAGTATGACTTTATTTATTTGTTTGTTTGTTGTTATGTCTGCATAATGTATCTTGGACTGAGAAAATAGTTTTGTATTTCGACCAAATCTCTTTTGAGACAGCATATTGGACCGTATTTGGGCCAAAAACGACCTATGACTGTACTTGCTGCTGAATATTGTGTAAAGGTTCCCTCAAACATGGCCCTCGGTTTCAACGCAGATGTTTCTTCGTTCAAGCCATGGAAGTGACGCTAAGTGAATAAAAGCGCTTCTTGAAAGCATCTGTAGCTGTAACCTCTAGACCTCTCTGACAGAAACACTTGGACTGACAAATCCCACTTACTGGCCCAAGGTTTTCAACAACAAAGTCAGTGGACAGTACAAGACATAACAAAACAAACAAAAAACAAACATCAAAACACACTGCGGCGCTAGGGAGCGTGTATATTGTCCTTGCTAAAGTGGCTTATAGCTTTCATGTACGCCGCAAACAGGCACAGCGCTTTTGTCGAAAGCAGACCCCGGGCGTTCCTCCAGGTCTTGACTTGAAACAGAGGGCTGCTAATGGAACTGCTGTGTGATGGTGCGAACGATCAGACAGCAGTGCATCCTTGATGTGTTCGCCGTGTCTGAGAACAGAAAACTCGCACAGATGGCCGCAACATTTGTCATTGCGAAGTTGCGACTTGGCCACGGTAGTCCGCACTGATTGATTAAATCAAGGTCACTTTTGTATCAATCCATGGGAAGAATGGCCACTAAAGAGCCGTTTCGTCAACCGTTTGGTATGCGGGACAACCAACGACTGGACACGACAGGACACACCTACCAGAAAAATAGGTAATGAGGTCCAGTCCTAAACATTAGAACTGCCTTCAAGTCAAGAAATGTTGTCAAAAAAAAACAAATTTCACTCGCCTCCGTTCAACCTCTGCCCGTGACGAGTATAAACAGAAACGTGAAACTCAAAACACTCAATAGAGCAGCGTGCATCGAGTACACATGCTTCAAATTTGGTCGCAATTATAGTATTACAAAATCCCTGGGGAAAAAAGTTGTCAGGAACCGACTCTTGGAAAATGGACGTTTTAAACTTATAATGTCACACTCTGTTAGTTTTGGGGAGTTCAATTTTTGGAATATCGTAGTCGCACGTGAATTTTTTAAAATGAATCACTTACGAGCTGTACAAAAGGGAAGGTGTATAAAACGGTGGTGAGATCAGCCATTATGTTTGGACTGGAGTCAGTGCCACTGAAGGAAAGACAGGAAGCAGAGCTGGAGGTAGCAGAGATTAAGATGTTGAGGTTGTCTTTGGGAGTGACCAGGTTGGATAGAATCAGGAAGGAGTATATCAGAGAGACAACTCATATTAGAGACTTTGGAGAGAAAGTCAGAGAGGCCAGACTGAGATGGTTTGGACATGTCCAGAGGAGAGAGAGTGACTATATCGGGAGAAGGATGCTGAGCCTTGAACTGCAAGGCAGGAGACCAAAAGGAAGACCTAAGACAGAGGTGTCAAACTCTGGTCCTCGAGGAGGGAACAGGCTCATGTCAGACTTCCGCAAAGGTTGCTGGTGATCTGATCATTAAAATCAGGTATGTCCATTTAGCCTGTTCCCTTGAATCAGGTGCGTTGCAACAGGGAGACTTGGAAAACATGTAGAATGGCGGCCCTCGAGGACCGGATATTGACACCCCTGACCTAAGAGGAGGTTTATGGATGTTGTCAAAGAGGACATGATGGGTAACTGGTGTGAGAGATGAGGTTGCACCAAACCGGGTTAGATAGAGGACACTGATTCACTGTGGCGACCCTTGAAGGGAAACGCCAAAAGGAAAAGGAGAAGAAGAGTCACGAGCTGTGCAAACTCACAGAGCAGCGATCCCCCAGTGGCCACCTGACTTCTTGCCTGCCTCAGTGAACAGCGACAGACCGATGAGGTTGATGGTGGGAGCGATAGCCAGCGGTCCAATGTATCGTAGTACAAAGCCCACCAGGCCGGTCAAGCCCAGTGTGATCTGGACAAGCGATGATACCAAGATGGCTCCTTGGATCTGTCAAGAAATAGATTTCGGTTCCTCTCAATTATAACATTTTAAGTTCGCTGATGAAGCTTTTCGGATGTGGAGCGAAACGTCCGACACCTTCAAAGAAGTCCAGATGATGGCTGAAGAAACCTTTTCATCAATGGACCACTTCTGTACGACTGAGAGCTTACATAGACGTATTGCTGTATTCAAAACCCTACACCGCCAATGATATTTTTCGAATGTCGTGCAGTCTTTAGATCTCAATTTCTGTATTTATTTCAGTCTAAAGCGCAGTTCTTATGTCTGTCCATCAGCAGAATTACTATGTTTGCAGATAACAGAGTACATTTGAAGAACGTGGCAGTTCACTGACCACTCGCCTGACCGAGGGTTTGATTTGCAACACTGCGCTGACACAGTCGAGATTGATGACTGCAAAAATACCAGATGTGCTTTTAACAAATGACAGACAAATTCCCCAGGGAACTGCCGCCATTCAATGAATGACCCCAAAACCTTTTAAAGATAGCCGGCGGGGACAATCAAACTTGTCAGCAATAATTTCCTTCTTGTTTTAGGAATTGTCTGAGCTGCAGTCCAGTGAATGCGGAAGATTCACTTTTCTGATGAATATGGGAAAATGCCTAAATTAGAAGATGAATCGACCTAATTGTCATGAACCACCACAATGGTAATACGGTTCATTTTGATTGTGATACCATTTACCATAATCATGATACAGTAAAGTCTCGTTATATCGATATTCAAGGGAGTCCGAAAAAATATCGATATAACCGGGACTATCGATATATCCGACCCTGTTTGCATGTAATTTTCTCTGTGCCTGCATAGAAATAGTATTGATATAACCGGGACTATCGATATATCCGATATCGATATAACGAGACTTTACTGTATTTGAGTCTTAACAACAGTACAGTACAATCCAAACTATTTCACTCCAGTTTTTCCTCCCAGTTTTGGGTTGGTTAATAAACGTCTCGATGAAAGTGGTGTCGGTGTCGGACGTTTCGCTCCTCATCCGAAAAGCTTCATCAGCAAATGTAAAATTTTGCTGGTAGCTCTGGCCTAAATATATCCCTAATGTCCAGGGTGGCACCTTTGATAGGTCCCTAAGGTTGAGGGGCGCAGACGACTATTCCCTGGAGCTAATCTGATTACTTCTTTTGTCCTGACTGATTATGTATTATGACTGATCCTGATTGCCCCATTCGCTCTGGTATCACCTCATCAGCATGACTAAGCCTACGTGGTAACGATCACGACGACCACTTTGGATTTTACCTCGCGCATTCTCGACATCCACACTTCGTCGCCACTTTGTTGTGTTGTTGCGTTGTGCGCAGACAACATGGCAGGTTCTTGCGGGGCGGGACACTGCCACTTGGGGAGCGCAAGGATAGCCAGGGTTGGAGTGATGAAGCTGAAGGTGCCGCCTTGGAGAATTGGTAGCCTGTGAGCCAAAGAGCATGATTGTTAGTCGATGTCGGCAACATATCGGATATGATCGTTAATGCCGATTTGGAATGTCAGAGGATTCGGAATGAATCGGCGAGAAGCTATATCTACACATGCGGACCCAACAAACGAAGGCTTAAAGGACAAGCGCCACCAAATGTACTCCACTCGAAAACAAACCACGTCTGCACTCAAAGAAAGGAGGTGACAAAAACTAGTCCGCCAGACACAGAGGCGCTGTTCGACCTTGTGAAGGTCACTTTACAGTCACAGGATCAGTTTTTCTGTGGGTGAGCAGCGGCAGCCACACGCTCCAGCGTTCACTCAACCCGGAACTCAAATAGATAGAAAACTAGTTCGCTAGCTCATAGATCGCCAGCTAGTCAGCTAGATAGCCAGATAGTAGTATGTAACATCCATTAACATACAACTTGGGAAAATAAATTTGAATATGTGAAAATGGTACATAAAATTGGTAAAAAAAAAACTGCTTTTCTTTTAAAAACGTGCTAAATATGATAAATGAATTACAGAGGGGGGAGTGAAGGGCGCGTCATTGTAGCCTTTTTGACTTCACAACAGGCCGTTTGTCTTCGAGCCCATTGCCAACGTGAGCAAAAACATGCAAAGCAAATTAAACATGACCAAATGTTTACCGCTCTCTGCATTCATGTTACGTTTTAACTTCTATGTGACCCGCGTGGGTTCGCGCCTCAGACAAAAGCCTCCATTATTTGCTCCGAGTTTTCAAAACGTACGACTCAATTGTGTGGGAGGCCGTGCGTCCGCATAAAGATGGATGCATTGCCATCATTACCGTCGTCATTGCTTCACTACTCCCCCAAGATTGTGCTTAATGGCTCCCGGGAGTTCTACACACACATGAGCTTGATGCGCTTAAGCTGCGTCCACTTTGAACATCTTATTTATGGCGATGATGAACGATGTGAGAGAAAGAAAGAGAGAGAGAGAGAAACATTTGTCTGGCCATGAAGTTTGGAGAAAGTGTGCGTGTGTGACTGTGTTTTGGCTACTGGAATTTTGTCCAAATGTCCACTTCCGAACTCCAGTGCCTAACTTAGAACAGGGGTGTCCAAACGTTTTTGCAAAGGGGCCAGGTTTTGTGATAAAAATGTAGTGGTGTGGGCAACTTTGGGGGATGTTCTTTACATATACAATGATACCTTGGCTTACGAACTTAATTGGTTCCCAGAAAGAGTGTGTAAGACTTAAAGTGTGTATCCCAAAAATTAATTTCCCATAGGAAACCATTAAAATGAGAATAATCCGTTCCCAGGTGCCCATAATTTTTGACTTTCTAATTTTCTAAGCTTTAAAACTACACGAAATATACCTTATTTTATGTATGATAAATGTGCTACGGTATTATAATTAAATAAATAAACTGTACTATATAATAAAGTTGTTTTATTTACCTTTGTGACGGTCGATGGCTAGATGGAATGGAGTGACCGGTTTCCTCAGCATTAAACACTTGATGAGGAACGTAGCCTTCTTCTTTCACCATCTTGAGGAATGATCCCTTGTAGGTGCTTTCTCTGCGATAATTTTACCTAGTTCCTCATCAATTGTGTTCTGTTTAGCTGGGTTGATAGCGCTTTGCATCAAGTGTACAGATGACTTGTGCGTGTTATTTGTGGAGCCTGATTGATGGGAATTTTAACCTTGCAGTCTACTCTCTGCCTTTGAATTATCAAAGTTGAAATCCATTTTGTCAGTCTCTCTCTGTCGTCTGCATGTCTCTTCAATGTTTAAACCACCTCTCCTCACTGCTGCGTTCTTGACCAATCACATGCCTTTAACCAAAGACTGGGGGCGGGGAATAGAGGACAAAAAATATCGGCAGCCATTTTCTTTTTTTGGAGAATGGCTAGAGTCTCTGTCTGTAAACACCGCCCGCCCCTCACTGCTGCGTTCTTGACCAACCGCGTGGCTTTAACCGACGACTGGGGGTGGGGAATAGAGGACCAACACAAGACGGATGCCATTTTCTATGAGGAGAACAGGCTCGTTCGCGAACGACACATCACTCATTGTGGCAGCTCCGTGTGTATCCCGAAAAATAGTTGGTATGCCAAGGTAAAATGTTCATAAATTTAACATTCGTAAACCGAAAAGTTCATCAGCTAAGGGGTTCGTAAACCGAGGTCTCATTGTATATTCATTCTACATGCGGGCGTGACGTAATTGATTTAATGACGGAGGCTGCGGGCCAGATTAAAATTGACCACGGGCCCCATTTGGCCTCCGGGCCGGATTTTGGACATGCTGACTTAGAAACTTGAGTCAAATAAACTGATTCCATCTCACCACTGATTTACCTGATGCCGATACTCGTCTGAAGCAATGTGCTGAGTCCGGATACGAAGAAGATGGTGCAGATGAGTTGGCTTTTGGCCATGTTGTTGTCACCGATGCAGAGCGGCTCGGCGAGGATGAGCGGGATGGCGATGATGCCGCCGAACGCCAGGACGTAATGCTGCGAGAGATCCGACAAATTTTGTTTGAATCGGAGTTGCGCCTTTCAAAACTCTAAAGGTCACTTTACAGTCACAGGATCAGTTTTTCTGTGGGTGAGCAGCGGCAGCCACATACGCCAGCGTTCACTCAGTCCGGAAGTAACTCAAATAGATAGAAAGTTAGCTAGCTAGCTAATAGATAATAATTGGATTGGATATGCCTTTATTAGTCTCACAGTGGAGAAATTTACAATAATAATAATTAATAATAATAATAATAATACATTTCATTTCTAAGCGCCTTTCAAAACTCTCAAAATCACTTTACAGTCACAGGATCAGTTCTTCTGTGGGTGAGCAGCGGCAGCCACATACGCCAGCGTTCACTCAACCCGGAATAACTCAAATAGATAGAAAGTTAGCTCGCTAGCTAATAATAATAATATGTATAATAGATAACTAATAGATAGCTAGTTAGATAGCAAATCGATAGCTAGCTATGTAGCCACCTAAATAGCCAGACAGACAGCTAACTAGGTAGCCAGCCAGATAGTTAGCTAGCTAGCCAGCTAGATGCGAAATGAGGATTTGCGTACGAATTAAATGTATTTTTGGGAAGGAATATGACAATTTTTTTTCCCGGGATTGCTTTTGTTTTGAGCGGAGCCCCTACAGCAGTCCCTGGACCCCACCCGCGACCACTGACGTCACCTTGGAGTTCTCCGGGCAATAGCTAGATAGCTGATAGATAGCTTGCTAGCTAGATAGCTAATAAATAGCAACACGAGCCAGCGTTCACTCAACCCGGAATAACTCAAATAGATAGAAAGTTAGCGAGCTAACTAATAGATGATTAATAGATAGATAGCTAGATAGTAAATAGCTAGTTAGCTGGATAGCTAATAGATAGCAATTACATGGATAGCTCGGTAGAAATGATAAAATATGATGAAGCAGGGAATGTCTGACTATACAGCAGAATGTTTTTTTGCCTTTTTTTAAATAAGGAGATCCACAGATGTAAATTCAAACCCAGCAGGTTGCTGTGGAACGCCCATTTGACCATCCAAGTGGCAATGAGTGAAAAGCAGACAGGAAGTGTTAACAAATTACCTAAAAGCAACTAAAAGCTAAGTTGTCATCATACCACGAAGACGCCCGCCAGTTTCTATTGTCATAACAAGCTCGAAACTCTCCGATGTTGCCGACGCTCTGTGTTTGCGCCACGCTGCGGGCATTCAAACACATGCCGCCATTCGCTGGTATGTTGACGTTCCATTTCAAACCTCGGTCGAATGATTTTTTCCCCCCTGTTGCTTCTTTTCCAAATATTTTCCTTGGCATTCGTCTTGAAATCAAATAGATTTCATGATGATATATTTGAACACCTGTAGAGCAGGTCCGTGAGAGGATGTCAGTTTGATGGACGGAATGTTCCCCCACTAGGAGCTTCTTTCAAGATTCTATCGCCACTCCTATGATGTATCGCTTTTGTAAACGCATCTACTCGCTAATAATGGAAGATGCGCTAACTCAAAACAGCCGTTCTCATCAGTCATTGGTGTTAGCGGCTAGTGGCTAACAGCTAGCTGTCCTGCTCATTCGCCCACAGCACTCAGCTTGATGCTAGCGGCTAGGGGCTAACAGCTAGCTGCTCTGCTCATTCGCCCACAGCACTCAGCTTGGTGTTAGCCGCTAAAGGCTAACAGCTAGCTGCTCTGCTCATTCGCCCACAGCACTCAGTTTGGTGTTAGTGGCTAACAGCTAGCTGTCCTGCTCATTCGACCACAGCACTCAGCTTGATGCTAGCGGCTAGTGGCTAACAGCTAGCTGCTCTGTTCATTCGCCCACAGCACTCAGCTTGGTGTTAGCCGCTAAAGGCTAACAGCTAGCTGCTCTGCTCATTCGCCCACAGCACTCAGTTTGGTGTTAGTGGCTAACAGCTAGCTGCCCTGCTCATTCGACCACAGCACTCAGCTTGATGCTAGCGGCTAGTGGCTAACAGCTAGCTGCTCTGCTCATTCGCCCACAGCACTCAGTTTGGTGTTAGTGGCGAGTGGCTAACAGCTAGCTGCCCTGCTCATTCGCCCACAGCACTCAGTTTGGTGTTAGTGGCTAGTGTTGATAATAATAATAACAATACATTTAATTTTTAGTGGCTAACAGCTAGCTTCCCTGCTCATTCGCCCACAGCACTCAGCTTGATGTAGGCAGCTAGAGGCTAACAGCTAGCTGCTCTGCTCATTCGCCCACAGAACTCAGCTTGGTGTTAGCAGATAGTGGCTCACAGCTAGCTGCTTTGCTCATTCGCCCACAGCACATAGCTTGGTGTTAGCGGCTAGTGGCTAACAGGAAGCTGTGGGCAAATGAGCAGAGCAAATGACAGCTCACCACAGTTGTATCTGTTACTGATACATTTTTAAACAAACCACACTTCTTCAAATGTGTTTTTTTTTTCTCTGTCCCGAATGCTTGAATGCTTATTGAAATCCATGTCATCAATCTTCACTTATTTCATGACGCAAGCTATACTCGAAAAGCTCGAGTTACTAAAAGCTTTTTTGTGTGAAAAGAATGCCTACAGGATGTTTAGATCCAATCAAGCGGTGCACCTATGCAACCTTGGTCAATTATAGCTTCATGGTCAGCAGCTGCATGTAAGTGTGTCAAAAGTCAACACTTGCGTTTGAATTTCTTCAAAAAACCCACGCTTAGCTTTGAGTAGCCGTTAGCCATGTGGCATCAAAACCACACAAAAACAAAATCTGGCCTTATGAGATGAATGAGATGGCTGCTGTCTTTAGATAATATAACATATATTTTAACAGCTTTTAACACACACAATTCACGATGCTAGCTAAAATTGCTAATGACATTTAAAACAGTGACTTGTAATGAATGAAAGTGATACCGGAAGCATTTTTTTTGCCAAACTTATCATGACAGTAATTTAACTCAATCACTGCCAGACGATGTGGAAAAATGTGTCCACTCCAGTGCCAGGGTTTTAGTCATTTTCATTCAAATTGCAGGACCCACAGAATATTGAGTGTTAGAACTACATAAACATTCCATACAGCATTAGAAACCTTAGATTCTCTTCTTTCATCAGAAATAAAGGTTCATTCCTAAGTATATGGGTGGGAATTATCTGATTTTGAAATGATGATAATAATAATAATCCATTCCATTTCCAATCGCCTTTCAAAACTCTCAAGGTCACTTTACAGTCACAGGATACAAGTTTTTTTGTGGGAGAGCAGCGACAGCCATACGCGGCAGCATTCACTCAACCCGGAAGTAACTCAAATAGATAGAAAGCTAGCTAGCTAGCCAATAGATAGCTAATAATAATAATAATAATAATACATTTCATTTCTAAGCGCCTTTCAAAACTCTCAAGGTCACTTGCTAGCTAGCTAGATAGATAACTAGCCAGCCAGCTAGATAGCTATATAGTTAATCGATGGCTAGCTCGATACCCAGCCAGCCAGCTAGATAGCAAATAGCTAGCTAGATAAATAAATCAAGAAAGATCCACACTAAATGCAGATTTCTTTCCCCCTTTAGCTCAGTTACCATCTTGGCAAGACAGTTAGAGTCCAACAGCGGTGACATCACCCAAAATCAAAGACTATGTGGACTGCCTGAGTTGGTTCGTATATTAATCAGTAAATCATAAGTTTTTCATTTAGAGGACAACCGACACTGTTTTTTTGTTTCCTAACTGACATCAGAAAAATCGTTTTATAGCATCGAAAATACCCAAAACACACAGGCTGATATTTTTAGTCAAATGCAAAACACCAATAAAAATGAGTTAAAGTGTCCCAAAACTACTTCAAAATGACCCCGGAAATGGCGAGTTTCAGAAGGCCCCGCCCCTTTGTTCGTGACGTCACGCTAGGACGTCTTGCCTTGCTCCAGAATCAAAACAATGGCTTCAGATTCGGAGAATATGCTTTCTTGTTACTCATCCAGTTATGAATATGAGTCAAATAGTTCTGAAGAGGAAAGCATACATGTTTGCAATCGATTAAAGAAGTCCTCACGTATCAATTCGAGCCGTCAGGATTCCAATGTAGCGTCCCAGAAAATGCATAAGATGGCGCCCTAGCTGCGTCAGAAATGGACTGGTATGTCTGCTAGGAATTTGTGTCACACAACGATTCACCATCACATTATTTGTGTTTTTTCCTTCTAATTTTGCCATCAACACGAAGTTTTCAGACCAAACAAAGTACCCAAAATGCATTGTGTGTCGCTTTCTCGGTCAGGGGCGTTCCTTCAGTGACATCACGTCAGAAATAGTCACCAACTCAAAAACAAGACTTCCTGAATATCCAGCGCGAGTCTTAAAACGTAAAATATAGCTACATGCTGTGGAATCTTTGTAAAATACGCTCAGTAGAAGTAATTTGTAGTGATTTTACAAATTATGGACACAACTTGTCCGGAGGCGTCGGTTGTCCTCTAATTAATTCCCGCCAGTTGTTGTTTTTGAGACTCACATTTGTTTAGCGGTCTGGATTTGTAACGAGCAAGCTAGCTGCTGTAGGTCACCTGAAAACAGTGTTTCTGGGAACTGCTTTATATAAAAGACCACCCTGTTGGAGTGAAGGTGATTGTTTCATTGTCACTCTGTTTAGCCTTTTCGACCTTTTTCCAGACGTTTGTACCAACATAAAACAGCATGAAGTGAATTTACCTGGAATCCAAGCAGAATGCAGAGATACCAGGGTGGCCGGTCGTTAATAGCGTAGACCAGATCAGCGGCCGAGTGGGCACTTTTCTGCCGCGTCGCCATGTCCACCGCTGGCTGTTCGTTAGCATCTTTTCCCTGCGAAAGACACGTAACATCAAACTAAATCACTTAGCGCACGCTATATCCTACATCAAACGCGGGTGAATCCCACCACACAACAAGGACCACACAGCAGAAGGTTTTATTTGCTTTGTGGATTTTATTTTAGCCTTGGTGTGCGGAATGGAATGCCGTCTGTGCCGTTTGTTTCGATTGAGATGTAAATACTGAGCATATGCGCTGAATTTAGTTTTTGGATTTGTGGCGTGTATATGAAGGTTAGCTCCAGCACACACACATACCGCAAATGTGTTTTTGTTGTTGTTGTCCTGGTGGTCCGCCTAACGCTCACTTTTACTGACAATTTATGGACATTTATATGGAACATGTTCAAACCAATCAATCAGCACCTACCCACGCTAATTTCCTACTTTGTCTCTAATAATAATAATAATACATTTCATTTATAATCACCTTACAAAACTCTCAAGGTTACTTTACAGTCACAGGATCAGTTTTTCCGTGGGTGAGCAGCGGCAGCCACATACGCCAGCATTCACTCAACCCGGAATAACTCAAATAGATAGAAAGTTAGCTAGCTAACTAATAGATAACTAATACATAACTAGTTAGATAGCAAATCGACAGATAGCTATGTAGCCAGCTAGATAGCCAGCCAGACAGCTAACTAGGTAGCCAGCCAGATAGCTTGCTAGCCATATAGCTAGCTAGCCAGCTAGATGTAAAATGAGGATTTGCATACAAATTAAATGTATTTTTGGGGATGAATACTTCCCGGGAGTACTTTTCTTTTGAGTGGAGGTCCCTGGACTCCACCCGCAACCACTTTGAGAAAGAAATTGATGTCACTTTGGAGTTCTCCGGGCAATAGCTAGCTCGCTAGATAGCTAATAGATAGCAAATAGATAGCTCGCTAGCTAATAGATAGCAACACGAGCCAGCATTAATAATGAATAACGCAAATGGATAGAAAGCTAGCTAACTAACTAATAGATAATTGATAGATAGATAGCTAGATAGCTAATAGATAGGAATTAGATAGCTAGCTATGTATAAATGATTAAAAAAAATCTGTGGGTGAGCAGCAGCAGCCACTCGCCAACATTCACCCGGAATAACTCAAATAAATAGAGAGCTAGCTAGCTGATAGCTTGTTAGATGACTAATAAATAGCCAGCTAGACAGATCGATAGCTGGGTAGGTAGCTAGCTGGCCAGCTAGGTAACCGGCTCGATAGCTAGATAGCCAACTTGATAGCTAGATAAATAAAAAGAAGTAAAAAGAGGAAACTTTTCACACACGTACCACCGTTACTTCAGACATACATGTTAAGTTTCAGAAATCATAAATCAGGAGATTTTCATACTCGCGACTCTGCGGTGCATGTTAAAGTATTGTGAGCGTAACAACAGTGTACATTAGAAGTCAATAAAACACAAAAATGCTTTCTTTGTTTATTTATACATTCAATTAGTCTCAAAATGTATTTTGTTTTATACATTTTCTTTTGTTTCACCTTGCAAATGAACTGTCTGTATTGTGTCAATAGTTGTATTGATTTATTTATTTATGTATGTATTTATTTATTTTGTTATTTAATTAATTTAGGGAGGGTTTTTATTTTTATTAGGCCATATCGCGCAGGCAAGCATGGTTTGCGCATTATGTCAGCACCTCGCGTTTAAGGAGTAGCAGATTTGCGAACATCGCAACCATCCCCGTGTTTGACATGCTCCATTAGACGCTGTTTCTTTTTCAGTTTCCGGGCAAAGTGTAGCTCAAAAGTATGACTCAAGGTGGCTTCAATTAGTGCGTGGCGGTCATCATCAGTGCGTCCAAGGTCCGTTTAGCTCACAGTGTCTCACAGGAAGTGGGTAAATAAAAACCTTGTGCGGCTTGGGGGGGGGGGGGGGTAAATTGAAATCTCTTCGTTTTGCTCAACATGGTGGATTGTTATGGTTTTTTTTTTTCTGAAGAAGAAATATGACCAAAAAAATCAATTAGAAAAAATAGAGTGTTGAATTTCACTAGATAAACTTATCTGGATCCAGATACAGTGGGGCCTCGGTTTACGAACACCTTGCCTTAGGAAATTTTCGGTTTACGAACGTTAAATTTATGAAAATGAAACCTTGGATTCAGCACTACTTTTCGGGATACACACGGAGCGCCGCCCCACCATGGCTGACGGAGTAATCTTCGGCGGAAGAACACGACCGAACAGCGCCCCAGCCGGCCTACCTTTCCACACCCCCTTTCTGTGAGTGCACACGTCGATCGTCTCCAAGGATTTTTTTACAGATACTTTTGCTGTTATGGGACCAAAAAAGACCCCACCACAGGCTCGTGTTCAGCCGAAGAAGACACAAAACAAACTTACAGTCGAGGAGAAGAAGGAGATCATTGAAAAACACGAACGAGGTGTGCGTTTCTTTGATTTAGCGGCCCAGTACGGATATGCTAAGTCCACCATTGCTACCATCCTTCACAACAGAGAAGCTATGAAAGGTGCGTGTGTTGCACGGCAAATTCACTCTGATAGCGTCATGCGGCAACCTGGAAGTTCACCGTTTATGGATGATTTTAAAGCGAGCAACGGATCATTACTCGTCGTGGTGAGACAGCCAGTTCTGACAGTAAAGCTGCCGAAGCCTACAAGGGACCATTCCTCGAAATGTTGAAAGAACCTCAGCAAGTTTTTAATGCAGATGAGACCAGCCTTTTTTGAAGAAAAAAAAGGCCGTGTCATGAAAGTCACCGGACTTTCATGACACAGGAAGAGAAGTCTGAACCCCATTCCATCAAGCCATCAACGATCATCACAAAGGTAAATAAAACAACTTTATTATACTGTGCAGTGTATTTCTTTCATTACAATACAATATCACATTTATTATACATAGAATAAGGTATATTGTTTGTAGTTTTAAGGCTTATTTATTTGAAAATTATATTTTATGGAGACCTGGGAACGGATTATTCTCATTTTAATGGTTTCCTATGGGAAATTATTTTTTGGGATAGACACTTTTCGCCTTACACACTCTGTCTGGGGACCAATTAAGTTCGTAAGTCAAGGCCCCACTGTATATATTTTATCAAGGAAATCAAGCTGAAAAAAATTAAAAAATATACGATATATTCTTGACACGGTCCTACTGCTTTTTCCTTTTAACAGTTCAAAAAAAAAGACTTGGACTGGCTTTCTAAATTAAAATATAGCTTTTATGTCTAATAGAATTTCATTTAAAAAAAAAAACTTTAGTCAGCTGAACATTGTCACTTACGTAATAGTTGGGCACTTAAATCGTGATTCTAGGCTTTTTTTAGTTGGTTTTTTTTACAGCACATTTAATAATGCCCATTTTTTTAATGGTTAAAAAAAGACTTTAGTCAGCTGAACTTATGTAATAGTTGTGCACCTAAATTGTGATTTTAAGCTTTGTTTCAGAGATGACGGTTGAAGAAACCTTTTCATTGATAGACCACTCCTGTACGACTGAGACGAACTTAACGCATCGTTTATGATTTTTTTTTTCCCAACCATAACAGCATTTCGGCCTGACCTCATCCAACATGGCCGCCACTCATCATGTTAAAATGTATTTCATTGGGCTTCATGTCAAACATCAAGACCAATTCTTGTTTTATTGTTTTTAACCGCGTTTCTGCCTCAGACAAAAGGCAACTTTGATATTCAACCTCGTCGCCACGTAGACGGCGCTCTACAATGTCACAAATAACCACAAGGCTTCTTTTGTTGTCACTTTGAATCCGATCACCTTTGTTGCCTTGACTTTGTCTCATATTTATATCACAACAAAGCATCCTCTTCGGGCTTGGCTTTTCACAAGACATTATGGGAAATGATAAGGGCGTGTATGCACTTCAAAGTTGATTTTCTGGTTCAGATTGAGTAAACACTGATGCATACCCCCAAAAAAAAAGAAAAA
The DNA here is from genome assembly GCF_051943395.1 of Hippocampus bargibanti. Lineage (NCBI taxonomy): Eukaryota > Metazoa > Chordata > Actinopteri > Syngnathiformes > Syngnathidae > Hippocampus > Hippocampus bargibanti. Next base: position 4,338,764 of record NC_142738.1, on the reverse strand, counting down.
ACAAACAAAACATGCAAACCCTGGATCATAGTCGTTAATTGTATGCATGTGTTGTTGGATAAATACCAAATAAACAAGCTAGCTTAGACACACAGGCAGCAAAAGGAAGGAGGTCTGCGTTAAATGTTTTTCTTTAGGGTCGTTCAAGGTCGCAAACGGTGGCAAAGATGTTCAGTAGAACAGTTTTAATGGTCATAAACGGTTTTACTTTGTCGGTGAGAAAATTTCAACCTTTTTAGGGTTGAGCAGTTTTTTATTCCTCCATTTTGAACCCAATTTTTTGTCAACAAGTAAAAAGTTTGCAATTTTGCACGTTGCTATGAAATGGCTAACTGACGTTTAACTACACACTTCGGTAATTGTTTTTTTGACATATATAACAAGGTTCTCAAAACCATGGAAGGGATCGTGGAAGGGAAAAAAAAAACATTGCCAGAGGTCTGACCAGCACTTTATCTGCAACCCCTGCATACCCTTTGGTGTGTTATTTGGTCACTGGTAACGAGTAAATGAGTCATTAAGCTAACTTAGCTTAGTTAGTAAGCTAACTTAGCTCAGTTAGCATGTTGGCAAGACGTCTTGCCTTGCTCTAGAATCAAAACAATGGCTTCAGATTCGGAGAAGATGCTTTCTTGTTACTCATCCAGTTACGACTATGATTCAAATAGTTCTGAAGAGGAAAGCATACATGTTTGCAATCGATTAAAGAAGTCCTCACGTATCAATTTGAGCGGTCAGGATTCCAATGTAGCGTCCCAGAAAATGCACAAGATGGCGCCTAAGCTCCATTGGAAATGGGCTGATTTGTCTGCTGGGAATTTGTGTCAACTACTATCAAATAGTAGTCTTGGTGCAACACACAATGAATCACCATTGCGGTATTTATGTGTTTTCCTTCTAATTTCGCCATCAACACACATCAACATGAATTTTTCAGACAAAACAAAGTACCCAAAATGCATTGTGTGTCGCTTTTTCGGTCAGTGACGATACCTACCGTAACATCACGGTAGGTATCATCACCAACTCAAAAACAAGACTTCCTGAATATTCAGCGCTATTCTTAAAACGTAAAATATAGCTATATGTGGTGGAATCTGTGTAAAATACGCCCAGTAGAAGTCATTTGAAGCCATTTTACAAATTATGGACAGAACTTGTCCGAAGGCGTCGGTTGTCCTTTAACAATAACTGGGCACAAATGGCTCGAAAGTTTAAAAATCCACTTCGATTTGAGACAGGAAAACCCCTGATCAGTAACACCGACACGTATCCAAACAACTCACTTTCATTATAAACTTGATTCAACCTGAGCCAAACTGTGATTTAAGGTCCTTGTGCCTTTTAGTGACTGGCGGAAGTTAGCCGCTGGCATTTTCACGACCCGTAAGAGCGAGGGCCACTTGATACTCAGCACAGAGTGGGGGATTCTTAAAAACACAAAGAGGTCAACACTCTGTTCAGAGAAACCACAGGGGACAGATCGTTTTCCTTAACATGGTACAAGCATTCAACATGAAAGCTGCTTTGCTGTCGGCGGCATTCAAACCAAATCTCATTTCATCATTTGACATTAAAGGACAACCGACGTCTCCAGACAACTTGTGTTCATAATTTGTAAAATGGCTTCAAATGACTTCTACTGAGCGTATTTTAATAAGATTTCACCGTGTATAGCTATATTTTACGTTAGACTCGCGCTGAATATTCAGGAAGTCTTGTTTTTGAGTTGGTGACGAGTCCGTACGTGACGTCACTAAAGGAACGCCCCACACCGGAAAAAAAAATGCATTGTAGCGGTCCTTCCATCACGTCAATGTATTTTGCTGTACTTGTTTGGTCTGACGACCTCGTGTTGCACCCAAAAGCCGCCAGACGAGGGCGTCCAAGCTCCATATAAGGAATTTATCAGCCTGTGGAAACGGAGGTGGCCACAGGAGGTCGCCATTTTGTGCCTCTTTTTCGATGAGACATTTCCCCTCAATGTTGCCTCATAATGGCACGGAATAAATTCTTTAATCGATTGCAAACATGTATGCTTTCCTCTTCAGAACTTTTTTAAATCATATTCATAACTGGATGTGTAATAAGAAAGCATATTCTCCGAATCTGAAGCCATTGTTTTGATTCTCCAGCAATGCAAGACGTCTTGGCGTGACGTCACGAACTGGGGGCGGGACTTTCTGAAAATGCCCAATTCGTAGCTCAATTTTTTTGCAGATTTTGGACACTAAGTCATTTTTATTGGTGTTTTGCATTTGAATAAATGTTGTCCTTTATCTCATTCACTGCCAACCCCCGAATTTATTTCGGAATTGAAAATATGACATGGAGCACCATTCCCGAATTGGTTCAGGTTTTCGTTTTTCTTGCAAGGGTGCCGATAAAGACCTCTGCCCTTCCACGAGAGAGCAGCATTCCCTTTTTTTCCATGTTAGCGCTTTGTTCAAGCTTCAGCTATTGTTAAAGGACAACCGACGCCTCCGGACAAGTGGTGTCCATAGTTTGTAAAATCACTTCAAATGACTTCGACTGAGCATATTTCACAAACATTCCACAGTATATAGCTATATTTTACATTTTAAGACTCGCGCTGAATATTCAGGAAGTCTAGTTTTCGAGTTGATGACGATGCCTGACGTGACGTCACTAAAGGAACGCCCCTGACCGAGAAAACGACACACAATGCATTTTGGGTACGTTTTTTGGTCTGAAAACTTCGTGGTGATGGCGAAATTAGAAGGAAAACATAAATAACGCGATGGTGAATCGTTGTGTGTTGCACCAAGACTACTATTTGATACTAGTTGACACAAATTCCCAGCAGACAAATCAGCCCATTTCCAATGGAGCTTGGGCGCCAGATAGATAGCGAGATAGCTAGCTAGCTAGCTAGCTAGCTATCTATCTATCTATCTATCTATCTATCTATCTATCTATCTATCTATCTATCTATCTATCTATCTATCTATCTATCTATCTATCTTTTTATGTATTTAGTTATTTATTTATACATGTGTTTATTTATTTGTCGATTAAAATCTGGTTTGGTCACCACTGCGCTGTTTTGGTAATTTGGAGAAAATCTTCCATTTTACAGAGCAGGTCTTCATGCTCCACTTTGGCTTTTTTAAATTTTTATTTTATTTACATGGATTTCCAAGTGATCTTTCGCCAACGTCCCCCGTGTTTATATTTTCCGATCACCTGAAACCACCTGCATGCTGGATTTTTCTTTTTTTTTTTTTTGGGTCCCTATCCTCACTGAGTCTTTTGATGCGAGCAGATTGTCACGGCACAATAAATCCCTCCTGGATTTGAATGGAAACCTCACTTTTTCCCGTGGATCGAGCATCCGCCAAACAAGTTTTTGTTTTATTTATTTTTTTTACTTTTGAACTCACGGCCAAGTATTAAGTTCAGTGGGGGTTGTTTTTTTTGTACCCATTTGTTGTCGAAACGCTGGGAAATTGGCCACCTTCCTTGCATGACACTCGAGAACTGCAGTGGAAAAATTGATAGAATGAGATATGATCTGTAGATATCCGTCCCCATCAACATTAAATATGAAAAAATAGTGATTAGATTTGTGCGTGAGGACTCCAAGGGCAAAATTCATCGCAGAGAAAGTACCTACAAGGGATCATTCCTCAAGATGGCGAAAGAAGAAGGCTACGTTCCTCATCAAGTGTTTAATGCTGAGGAAACCGGCCACTCCATTCTATCAAGCCATCAACGACCATCGCAAAGGTAAATAAAACCACTTGATTATACAGCACAGTTTATTTCTTTAATTATAATACCATAACACATTTATTATACATAAAATAAGGTATATTTTGTCTAGTTTTAAGGTTTAGAAAATTAGAAAGTAGAAAATTATGTTTTATGGGCACCTGGGAACGGATTATTCTCATTTTAATGGTTTCCTATGGGAAATTAATTTTTGAGATGCACACTTTTCGCCTTACACACTGTCTGTGAACCAATTAAGTTCATAAGCCAAGGTATCACTGTACTTGGAGCAACTATATACACAACAATAAATTAACTCATTCACTGCCAGACAATGTGCAAAAATGTGTCTACTCCAGTGCCAGGGTTTTTGTCATTTTCACTTAAATTGCAGGACCCAGAGAAAACTTGGCAATAAAGATGATTCTGATATTGATTTTTAGGACTATATAAACATTCAATTCAGCATAAGAAACCATAGACACCCTTCTTTCATCAGAAAAAGATGAGTTAATTTCCTAAATTATGAGTCTGTAGCTATATGAACTTGAAATGGGGGCGGCTGTCCAAAATACATTGCAATACATACATATTAGTTAAAATAGCGCTTTCACAACAGCTAAAGCTGGAACAACGCGCTAACATGGAAAAAAGGGGAATGCTGCCACCTTTAGGGAAGGGAAAAATAATTGCCAGAGGCCATGGTCAGCGCTTTATCGGCACCCAAACATGTAAAACCAAAACCCGAAAAAAAAATCGGAAATGGCGCTCCACATCTCATTTCCGATTATTGAATAAATTCGGGAATGGCAGTGAATGAGAAAAGAGTTGTGCGTCACAATTGCGTACTTCCATTCAGAAGCCGTGGCAGTTTCGCAGACATTCAATATGTATAAGTCACTACAGTGTGCGGCTATCCCAACGCTCTTTCAGTGTTTTTTTTTGCGCTTGAGCGCAAAAAAAATACGTGTGACATCACTCATTACAGTGAGCGTGTGACCACATAGTATCCCCTCATCACGTCATGAGTTGTGTGTGTGTGTGATGGGGGGGGGGGGGGGGGGGCTGGTTAAAACGATCCGCATGCTTCATGCCGACAGGCGAGCTGTCACAAAAGCATGCAAATTTATAGAGGCCCCGGTTCGAAGTTCACGGCCGACTTTGAAGCAGGAACTCCTCGAGGGTTTTAGTTCAAAGGATAACAAACACATCTGCTACTAGTGCCAGAACTCCCAAAGGTGGAAACGCTTTTCATTGTGAGATGTACAAAAAAAAAAACGAAAATAACATTTATGGCTTTATGTTGCCATCTAGTGGTAGGCGGCGCTATTACATTGAACTGTTATATGGAATGGAAAAAAAGCAATATACGTATCGTAAAAGTAGCGTAAAGTTGTCTTAAAAATATTAAAATATATTAAGTTAAATATTGAGTTTTCTAAAAAAATACTTTAAATGAAAAGTAGTATTTTCCCACGTTAAAAAAACTACTATATATATCTACAAAAAAATATTATTGGGACATTTTTTTTTTAATGTCTCAGAAAATCTGCTCTGTGGAGATTTTGACTCAAAATGTCACATAGCAAGAAAATGTCTTAAAAATATTCGGTTTTATAAAAAAAAAGGCTTAGACTCAAATGTAGTATTTTCCCACATTAAATAAAATATAAATACATTTTATTTATTTTTTTTTATTATTGGGACATTTGATTTTAAAAAAATGTCTCAGAAAATCTGCTGCATTGGACCAAAAATGCCACGTGGCGAAAAATGTCTTAAAAAAATATCTTTAAATAAAAAAAAATAAAAAGGCTTTGAATCAAACCTCGTATTTTCCTACATTAAAATATATATTATTTAAAGAAACACTTATTAATGAAACATTTGATTTTCAAAAAATGTCACAGAAAATCTGCTGCGAGGAGATTTGGACCAAAACTGCCACTTGGTCAGAAATCGTCTGAAAAAATATTCAGTTTTCTAAAAAAAAAAAAAAAAAAAAAACGGGCTTAGAATCAAAACTAGTATTTTCCCACATTAAAAAAAAATATATTTTTTTTAATAAAACAAACACTTATTATTGGGACATTTGATTTTTTTTCAAATGTCTCAGAAAATCTGCTGGGTGGCGATTTGAACCAAAAATGCCACGTAGCGAGAAATGTCTTAAAAATATTCAGTTTTCTAAAAAAAGGGCTTAGAATCTAACCTAGTATTTTCCCACATTATATATATATATATATATATATATATATATATATATAAAATATATTTAATATATTTAATATATTTTTTTATATATATTTTTAATATATATTTTATATATATTTATATACAAAAAAACACTTATTATTGGGACATTTGACTTTAAAAAATGTCTCAGAAAATCTGCCGAGTTCACATTTGTGTCGATAGATAGATAGATAGATAGATAGATAGATAGATAGATAGATAGATAGATAGATAGATCTTTGTCCTTGACATAAATAAATAGATAGCTATCTATCTGTAGATAGCGACTGTCGACAGCTAGATAGCTACTCTAGATAGCTAGCTAGGTAGTAACTGTAGATAGCGAGCTAGCTAGATAGCTACTCGAGATGGCTAGCTAGATAGTAACTGTAGATAGCTAGATAGCTACTGTAGATAGCTAGCTAGCTAGATAGCTACTGTAGATAGCTAGCTAGCTAGATAGCTACTGTAGATAGCTAGCTCGCTAGCTATATAGCAAGATGCAGTAGATAGCTAGCTAGATGGATGGATGTTTCTATTCATAATACTAATAGAATAATACATTTCATTTATAAGTGTCTTTCAAAACTCTTACGGACACTTCTCATACCCATATTTCAATCAATAAGCCCACCATGTCCCCATATTCAAATTAATTCAAAAGCATTTTATAAAAACAAGCACAAACAAATGTTTTAGGAGTGAAAGCTCAATGTCAAACTACAAAGATCTAATCTATTGATAATAAAACTACCTGCTAATGATGATAAATACATCTAATCTAACTCTTGGAATCCAAAAGTTGATACTATGGGTGTATGTTTGACAGAAGATTGTCAACTTATTAGGAAATGTGTTTATTTTGGTCCAAAATAAAAGATCGGGATGACTACCACGCAGTGGTTAGTCAATCCATGAATCGGAAAGAAGAGTCATGGAGTTAGCTAGCAGCTGTGCTTTCGGACTGTTTGTTTTGTCAAAAGCACCCTCCTCGTGCTTGCCGTGGGAGTCCGCGGAGGTCCAGCCTATATTTTTTGTCCTTAAGCCACCGCAGACTTTTACAAACGCTGCCAGTTGTCACTCGACTGCTTCAATCTTTCTTTGATACATGTCAATTTTTGTTTTTTAATCAATATCTATGTGTGATGGACTCCAGCAAAGTGTCCCCCAAACTTAAAGGACAACCGTCATCGGACAAGTTGTGTCCATAATTTATAAAATCACTTCAAATGACTTCTACTGAGCGTATTTTACAAAGATTCCACCGCATATAGCTATATTTTACGTTTTAAGACTCGCGCTGGATATTCAGGAAGTCTTGTTTTCGAGTTAAAGACGATTCCTGACATGACGTCACTAAAGGAACGCCCCTGACCGAGAAAGCGACACACAATGCATTTTGGGTACTTTGTTTGGTTTGAAAACTCCGTGTTGATGGCGAAATTAGAAGGAAAACACAAATAACGCGATGGTGAATTGTTGTGTGTCAAAGTCAAGGCCCGGGGGCCAAATCCGGCCCGCCACATCATTTTATTCGGTCCACGAAAGCAAATCTAACTTCCATGCTTGTTAAAGTCCGAGATTTCAAATTGTCCCACTGTAAACCACAAAAACAGTCATTATTTTTTACTTCAAATTTGAAAACTAGTTATTCATTATTTTGTTGTGTACTTTGTATATAATATATGGAGATGATGAAACATTTATATATAACGGCCCTCCAAGGGAAACCGTAATAACGATGTGGCCTGCGACAAATATGAGTTTGACAACACTGATCTAGTGTAGGGGAATTATGTTTTTGTTGTTGTTTGAGGTGGTTGCCAAGATAAATTCAGCCAAAAATTGACTGGTTAGCATGTCACCAAAGTCCAGAGTTCCATTCCCTTCCTATGTGAAATTTGCATGTTCTTCCTAAGCCTGTGTGGGTTTTGTCCGGGTTTCCTCCCACATTCCAAAAGCATGCATGGTAGGTTGGTTAGACACTCTAAATTCTTCCGAGGTGTGACTGTGAGAACGAATGCTTCTTTGTGCGTCTATGTCTCCTTAGCGATTCGCTGGAAATCAGTACCCGGCCTGCTACCGGAATACCGCTGCGATATGCTCCAGCATCCCCACGAATCAGATTACGGATGTATCGAAAATCGCCGTATCCAAAAACAACACAGAAAGTTAGATCAAATTGACACAAGTAGCATGTAGGTCTAATTTTTGCCTAAAATTGTCATATTTTTGACCTAGCGGGATTAAAGTCGAGCATGGTGAAGTTGATCCCACTGACATTTAGCACACTTTGTTGATTCCGCATTCCGTAGTGGCTTTTGGACGATAAAGACAAACCTAACAACTTCGACAAAAACATTCTAAAAGAAAACTTTTGTTTCTCCTTTTTCATCAAAATAAGCTCAAACTCACCCCGAAAGCTGCGTCATCTTCCGCCAGCTCTTTCAGTCCCAGTTCCAAACGCTCGTCTTTGACAGTGAGGTGCATACCGCAGCCGGACAATCAAACAAACGGCGGCCCTAAGAGTAGTACGACGCCAAAAAAAAGTGCCCGACTTGAGACGATGGGTCGCCACGGCAACTGAAAAGCTCACAGTCCAGTCACAAGAAGGGTAGCTGACTGATTCTGGGACCTCCCACCCCCTTGACCTACTGTACGGTCATGTGATGCGTGACCAGGGCCGGTCCTGTGCAAGCGCGTCTGTCACATGTGTCGCTTCATTAGTCAACCTTGTCATCGGCGGAACTCAGGAGTCACACAAAAGCATCAGTCTCCCCATTTTATTTTATTTTTTTTAACCATCAGCTGGGTCATCATTGACACCAGTTGACCTCTAAAGGATTCTGGCGTACCTCTTGTGGAGATCATCCGAAAAGGCCTGACTGTAATGAATCAAAATGTTATCTGAAAAAGGTCCATGGCCAGATGTTCCACTAAGTCAATGCATAAAATTAAATTTACCATTGCGATCAATTTAATTCCCATAATGCATTCCACTACCCCCGACCCTGAAAAAAAAACCTCATGAACTGTACGGATCATGTGTGGATGAATGAATGGATAGACAGATGGACAGGTAAAGATGGTGGAATGGATGATGCATGGTTTGGTTGGATGAATGGCCCATTGAGATTAGTTGGATGAAGGCATAACTGGCTGAATGGATTGGTGGATGGGTGGAGGGTAGGTCGGTTGATAGATGAATGGATGATTAGTTTTGGATTACATGGATGAATAAATGAGGTAAATGAAGTCAATGATTTGATGGGTTGATGGATGATTGGTTGGATGCCAAAATGCATCGATGGATGATGGAAGAATTGGTCAATCGATAGGTGATGGATTGATAGTTGGATGTGAAAACGGGTGAATAAAGGTGTCGTTGGGTCAATGATGGATGGATGAATTGATCATTGTTAAATTCATCACTGGATGGAGGAATAGACAGACGGGTTGATAGATGTTCGATGAGTGGATGAATGCATATTTGGATGGATGGATGGAAAAAAGTGACCAGATGATTTCTTGCCTGGATAAATTGTTGACTGGTTGGATGAGTGTATGAATGCAAAATTGGATGGATGGATCAACAGATGGATGGATGGAAAAAAGTGATTGGATGGTTTACTTCCTGGATGAATTGTTGACTGGTTGGATGAGTGGATGAATGCATAATTGGATGGATGGATCAACAGATGGGATGTTGGGTGGATGAATGGATTGATGGAAAAAAGTGATCGGATGATTTACTGCCTGGATGAATTGTTGACTGGTTGGATAAGTGGATGAATGCATAATTAGATGGATGGATGGATGGATGGATGGATGGATGGATGGATGGATGGATGGATGGATGGATGGATGGATGGAATAAAGTGACCGGATGATTTACTGCCTGGATAAATCATTGACTGGTTGGATGAGTGGATGAATGCATGATTGGATGGATGGATCGACAGATGGACGGTTGGACGGAAACAAGTGACCGGATGATTTACTGCCCGGATAAATTACTGACTGGTTGGATGAGTGGATGAATGCATAATTGGATGGATGGATGGATGGATGGATGGATGGATCGTCAGATGAACGGTTGGATGGATGGGGAAAAAGTGACCATTGATTTGCTGCCGGGATAAATGGTTGACTGGTTGGATGAATGGATGAATGCATAATTGGATGGATGGATGGGAAAAAATGACCGGATGGATGGATGGATGGACAGTTGTATGGATGGATGGATGGATGCATGGATGGAATAAAGTGCTGATTTCTGATGAGTGCAAGATGGATGAAAAAAGTGACCGGATGATTTACTGCCTGGATAAATCATGGACTGGTTGGATGAGTGGATGAATGCATAATTGGATGGATGGATCAACAGATGGATGGTTGGATGGATGGATGAATGAAAAAAGTGACTGGATGATTTGCTTCCTGGATTAGTCATTGACTGGTTGGATGAATGGATGACCGCATATGTAATTGGATGGATGAATGGATGGGTGGATGAAAAAGTAACCAGATAATTTTGCTGCCTGGATAAATGGCTGACTGGTTAGATGAGTGGATGACTAGATGATTGGCTGGCAGATGGTTGAAAAAATTGATAGTTGCATGACTGAACGGTCGAAAGATGGTTTCAATGTGGGATGAAAGAGTGAACAGTTGAACGAGCGGCTAATTGGGAAATGGTTCAATGGTTGGATGAATGAATGAATGAATGGATCCCTGATAACTGGATGGGTGCTGGAATGATTGTGAGATGAAAGATCAAGAAACATTTGATGGATAATTTGCTTCATTGATCGCACGATAGGATGAATGAATGCTAGGAAACTGGTTGGATGTCTCATGAATGCTGATGAGCTCATGAATGCATTGTTTTTTAGATAATGAACAACAATGAATGGATGGATGAATAGCTGTGGTCTGAGTGAAAGACTTGGCTTTGTAAACAAAATGGAGCCATAGTGGAAAACAGCACTCGGGACGGTCAAGACTCAGCGGGGTCGCCACCATCTGACATAACATAAAACACATTGTGTATCACATTCTCACACGTTTTTCAGGTGTATAAATTGTACAATTTATTATTATTATTATTATTATTATTATTATTATTATTATTATTGTTGTTGTTGTTGTTGTTGTTACCCATACTAGTAGTCACAAAGTACAGGACTTATGAGGATGTGCTAAATATATATATATATACATATATATTTTGGGCTATTTGACTGGCTAGCTATTAGCTATCTAGCTGGCTAGCTATTAGCCGTCCAGCTGGC